>NW_007251189.1:230306-240596 GCF_000164805.1 Carlito syrichta | reverse complement strand
CATGGGCCCGCACCCCAACGCCATCAAGTCGTGCGCGCAGCCCGCCTCGGCCGCCGCCGCCGCCTTCGCGGACAAGTACATGGATACCGCCGGCCCAGCGGCCGAGGAGTTCAGCTCCCGCGCCAAGGAGTTCGCCTTCTACCACCAGGGCTACGCAGCCGGGCCTTACCACCATCATCAGCCCGTGCCTGGCTACCTGGATATGCCGGTGGTGCCGGGCCTCGGGGGCCCCGGCGAGTCGCGCCACGAGCCCCTGGGTCTTCCCATGGAAAGCTACCAGCCCTGGGCGCTGCCCAACGGCTGGAACGGCCAAATGTACTGCCCCAAAGAGCAGGCGCAGCCTCCCCACCTCTGGAAGTCCACTCTGCCGGGTAAATGGCGCCCTGTTCCCAGCCCCGGTCTTCCGGCTCGGCTCCACTTCTCCTCCGCTCGCACCGGGGCTCACCCAGGTGCCCCCCTGCTCTCTTCCTGGTGTGCCCTAGCATGGCTGCACCCTTGGGAGCCTGGCCCCGGCTGGCTGGGGCTGCCTGCACTGCCTTGAGTCGAGCTGGCCCCTGGCCCTCCCTGGGTGAGGGGTGGCTGGGTGGGAGCTTGTAGGGATCCCCGGCTAGCTTCCATCTCCGTCTGTGCCCCGCCCTCTCTTAGCCCTTGATGCCAACTTAAGGATGAGAAATTGACCTGAAAACAGTTCCCCAAATTGCCCCTCCCTGCTGGTGCTCTCAAAAATGGCTTCAGTGTAGAAACGTCGAGTGCTGGGACCGGGGCACATGGAAAGAAGTGTTGTACCTTGAACCTGGCACTAAGGTGTGGGCCTCTGGGCCAGACTCTCTCTCCAAGCCCGCTCCTGCACGATGGCCCGGGTGGGTTAGTGGCTGGAGCCCTGGGCCATTTCATTTCCTTGCAGAACTAACCACCTTCCCCACTGACTCTCCAGGCTTTGGCAGAAGGCCGGATTATACAGCGCGTGGCAAAGAGCATTTGGGCGCTGCAAGGGGGGTGGCTCAGATAGAGCTATCGCCCGTGTCCTGGCTGGGGTCTGATTCCTGCGTAACTGGCCTTCTCCCTTATCTTTCAGACGTCGTCTCCCATCCCTCAGATGCCAGCTCCTACAGGAGAGGGAGAAAGAAGCGCGTGCCTTACACCAAGGTGCAATTAAAAGAACTCGAACGGGAATACGCCACGAACAAATTCATTACCAAGGACAAACGGAGGCGGATATCAGCCACCACGAACCTCTCCGAGCGGCAGGTCACAATCTGGTTCCAGAACAGGAGGGTTAAAGAGAAAAAAGTCATCAACAAGTTGAAGACCACTAGTTAATGGATTAAAAATGGAGCAAGAAGGCAACTTGAAGAAACGCTTCAGAACTCGTTGCTTTGCCCAGATATTGATAATGCCCAGATAATGTTTAATAACAAATGAAGAATGGGAAAGAGAAAGAGGGGGACACTGGCATTTTGCTCTCCTAAGGGAGATTTTCTCTGTAGTGGAATCTACAACTGGTTTATAACTTTGAGAAACGGTAAAGACTGCCAGTCCTCCCGCCAGCCTCACCAGCCCGGTAAATGACAATCTCTAGAGTCAAACATCAACCCCCAAATACTCAATTTCAGATAAGTTACGCAGTTACTGAAATCTTGTAAGTATTTATGTGACCGTTATATTTTAGGACACTGTGTTAGATGGTAATAATCTGAAAATTGGTTACAAAAGCAAGAAGCTGTTGTAAACATCTGCTTGTCCTTCTTAGGTCGCCATTCCCTTTGCATGTGCCTGCTCAGGTAAATCGTAGTGAAATTCCTACCATTGTGTGTTCTGCGGAACATTTTATGTATAGATTTAGAGGGGAAGAGAGAAGGTACTGAGATAATGGTCTTGGACTATTCGCTATGAAGGGAGAAAGGGAGAGAAAGCTTTTCCAAGGCTCATTTATCTGGATAGTCAAAACAACCAGCTGCACCTCTAAGGCTGCAGGGGAGCCTGGGGTCTGTAATATCCTTCTGAAAATAATTTTTAATTGCTAATAACAAGCATATCGTGTGGTATTTGGACTATGTTTACATCCCAATATCAGTTGTTTTTCCAAAGGATTTGATATCTTTTAAAACAATCTTTAAATCATCGGATGATCCCCAGAATTTGCTTTATGTCAGATCTCCGGGGAGGTTCCATCCAAACGTGATGGACTTTGGTTGGAACACAATTTATTTTTACATTTAAATTGGCATTTCTCTATATTTACAAAACAATTTGCTGGAGAAATAATTTTCTTCCTTTATTTTTTAGCAAACTCAGAGCGAAAATTCATTCCCTCAAATCATTTAGATGTCTACATTCTATATTTTGATCTATTAAGGGATTTGTATTTTTCCTTGTTTATTGTGTTATCAGATTGCATTAGAAAGATTAGAGATTCATCTTCACAGCACATTTTTAATCAAGCAGTTATTTCAACCAGCACATTCGTTTTGTTCATATTCACTATAAAATGATATCTTGTAAATAAAGACATTCAGCACACTGTGAAAATGTATTTGTGCACCTGCTTTTAAAATCTTTCTACTAAAAATGAAAAAAATCTTAGATCTGTAGGTAGTAATATAGTGGTATTAAATCTGTTAATAAAATAGTCACTGCCGTTAAAATTTGAAGAAAATACTCGTTACTTTCCTATGCTAAATGTGCACTGCACAGAAAGAAAAGGAGCGGGTTTGTCTTACAGAAACCAAGGACCATTCTTTATTATTATTCAGTGCTTTTTTTTTTTTTTGCTACAAAATTTTTTAAGAAAAGGAAGAACTTTCTTATTACTAAAATCCTTAAAATGATAAGTGCTTCAAGGAGATTAAAGTGTCAGGTATTCTGAAAAGGGAGAGAAAAGAAAGGAGGAAGAGATAATATAAATTCCCAGGCTCCCTGTGGAAAATGAAAACCAGTTGTTTTGTATCAGCAATGCCTAGGCTGTCGTATTTTAAAATCTGCTGTTGGGTCTGCATGTGTCTGAGAGGGCAGGTTTTGATATTTGTTGAAATGACAGGACTACGAAAGGCCTTAAACCTTGACCTTGACGAAAAAAGACAATTTGTGACCTTGACTTTTGACAGCCCATGAATTGGCCTCAGCTGGATTAGTAGATCAAGGGCGCCACCTCGCGTTGACAAGACTCCTTGTAATTCTTCAACTTCAAGGGAATCAAGAGCTCTTACCTCCTTGACTTGCTTTAGAGATTCAGTACTCATTTTTTTGGCTCCAGATGGAACCAATTTGAATATATGTAAATTATGCGTGTGCCTGTATATATGTAAATAGATATCTTATATGTGTATACATGTATACATTTGCATATTAATGCTTGTGTGTGCTTGTATATATATTTGTAGAATCTGTACAGATATCGTATCATTAATTGCTGATGACCCAAAATATTGTAATTTAAGGTGATTTGTAGAGTTGAGGTACAAAATGTACTTTGCTGATGAAGCTTTGCTCCTTTTCTTCAATGGCCAAGTTTGATTTGTCTTCACGTGGCTTGCTCTGCATCAGATTTCTGCAGATCTGCTTTAAAGCTGTACAATTTTGTTACAGTCTAAGAGGTGTTCTTAAATAACCATTCTTTCCTGGCCTTCGCCCTCCAAGGTGGTCTACCACCCTAATTAGGGCTATCAGGGAGTCTTTACAGCAAATAAAAAGTTTCAGATGCCTTGCTAACTCTAGAGCTCTAGAGTTACATTTTAGAAATTCAAAGAAACCCAGCTCTTGAGAAGTCAGTAAGGAGAACTTAAACATTTCATGTCTACAAAATGACCATACTCTAGATGCAGAAGGAGCATTATTCTGAATAGCTTGGAGCTGAGCGCTACTCCAAGGTGGTGTGCAATCTTATATTGATGCTTGTGAATCTGCCATTTGATTTGTGGGAGAAATAAATATGTTTAATATTAACAACCACCATCAAAATTATAATGATGATTTAACTACTGTTGACCCCCTAACAATACATCAGGTGCTGTATTCAGAGTCATAAAGAATACATATGTATGTTTATATATTTTAATGCCCATATAGGGTAATGTGTTTTTGTCACATCCGCTATGTATTAAAATGTTGGTGGAACCAGTAGCTTTGGGATGCAGAACTTTGAGATGCAGGTGAATCTTACCTTTCTGTTAGAGGAAAGTAATAGCAAATGGAAGAACCAGATTCATCATTTTATGGAAAATAATAGGTGTTAGTTACAAACCTGGCCTCCAGAAACCTCTCCGACCTCTCCTGAGGACTCAGAACTCCTTTATAGATGGGGAATTATGAAAAGAATCTCCAAAGTTGTCTCAAAAACAGCCTGGTATGGAAACACACATGTCGAATGGTCTTATGGAGTGCAATCATATGTTGCTGCCCTGAGGATTTTCACTCCACTTGTGGAAACACATGAAAATGCTGCTTCAGACCCACCTTCCCACCTCTTGTTCCACAGCACTCTGTTTCTAAATGAGCTGCCATCAAGCCAAAGTAACAACTTTCTCCCAAAATGTTTAAAGTGGTGGAAAATCCCCTCAAAGCTGGATCAAACTGTGTGTTTAAGAACAGCTCCAAAGGGGACTCTTCTGTTGACGGGGGATATTTTTCTTTAGATGTAAGAAATATTCTGAGCCTCAGGCCTAGGAAGGAGGCCAACAGCAGCTCTGCAGCCGGAATACCGCCCCTTTCGAAAGCCACCACCACTGCAGGAGCCCGGGGTAAAGTAGCAGCCTTCTTTTTTCTCTCTTCCAATTTTTGAAAGTGTAACGACAGAAGCTATTTCAGGGTTGTTATTGTTGTTTGTTGTTGTGTGTGTGTCTCACCCATTCTAAAATGGTTGTTGATAGTGTCAGTCTTACCTAACTGTCCTCGTATTTAAAATTTCCACAGATCTACCAGATAACCTGAGGTGGGCATGGATTTTTATCACTCCCTGATGCCCAAATAACAATTAGCCTAAAAACTTTATAAACAAAGATATCCCAGAGGATACCAGTCACCTCTGGAAAAATAGAAATAATAATGTCAGCCACTGTTCCATGGATAGTGTTGTTAAAAACCCAATTCAAGTATTTTTTTCCTAAAAAGGAAAAGTCATCCTGAATTTTAAAAAGTTTGTAAAGATGAGACTTAAAAAAAAAAAAAAAAACCTACTTTTTCCATCTGCTCTTCGTACCCTCATAGTTATTAAGTCTTTTTAAGTGGGTGATTGTAAAATGTCACTATGCATTTCACTACTATTTATGATTGATGCAGAGCTGAAGCCATCCATTAAAACTGGGTCCCCCCCCCCACACACACACAGAAAAGGAAAAAAAAAAGTTTTTAAAGAAGGAAAAGGGGGGAAACTCCTTAAAAATTCAACCTAATTGACATGTTTTCTTAGAAATTCACCTCGAGGCAGTGAAATTCAGCTGAGGGTGACATTTGTGTGCCGGTGGTTAACGACTCGGATTTTACTGCGTCGTCGGCATAGATGCGGACTGCAATCTGCTGCGATGTGCTTAGGGGTTTGGGTGAAGATGGTGGCTTCTGCCTGCCTCTGCGAATTTCCGAGTTCAGGAGCGGAGAAGGAGGTTGCCGGGGACAGCTCACCCCAGACCCGATGGGTTCGGAGGCACCCTTCTGGATTTGCGGACCTCTCCCGAGGACAAGCTAGGGGCTTGCTGATTTATGCGCATTCCTTTAAAACTTGATCGAATGCGTGTCAGCAGACCAAGACCTGGAGAATCAGAGAAATGTGTGGCGAGTCGCTCACATGCCATTTTTCATAAGCAAAGATGTGGCATTATCCAAAAGGCCCCGGGGAGATTTATGCCTAGGTTTTAGGACAGGCACGCTAATTAAGTTTTCATCTGCTAGGCCGCCGGGTATGTAACAGCCGGCCTCACTTTTTGTGGAAATACCCACTCGATCCTCGCGCACCTACCTAGCTCCGACGAATGGCTGGGAGGTGCTTGCTATTTTTAATTTTATTTTAAAGGGGAGGAAAAAGACTGGCGCAGAAAAGATTCCCCCGTGAGCGCAGACGAGGCCTTGGCACCGTTGATCTCATTCCTGCCTGGCCCTCGCGCCGCAGAAGAGCTGGATTCCCTGGGCAGGAATCATCACAACGGCGTCTCAGAGATCTCCCACGTTTCGCGAGTGGCCGTGCGGCCACGCCGGGCCTCCCCCCGGGCGCGGAGGTGTGGACGAGCGGGAGAGGGCGGCTGTGGACTCCGAGAGCGGCCCGATGTCGCGCCTCTCGGGCACAGAGGCGCGGCCCCAAATCCTCCTCGTAACCCCCCCTGCTCAAAATGGAGGAACAAACCCTCATGGAGCCGGCCTCCCTGGGAGGCTGGTACGCCACCCCGGGCGCGCGCGGCAGGATGGCAGGCGGAGGTCGAGGCAGCGGAACCTCGAGGGCCGGGGACGGTGCGGGTGAGTCGCCCCGCAGCTACAGCTGACGTCGCCGCAGGCCGGGCGAGCCTTCGAGGGCTCTCTGGGCGCTGTTTGATAAGGACCAGCCGACTCAAACGAATGTTTTGTGCGGGTGCTCCCTTCTCCGCCCCGCCCCTCCCTCCCCAAGAGAATAATCGGGTATTTAATCTCTCCCGGTCTTAATTCTTGGCAGAGTGGAAGGTGGTTTGCAACGGGAAATAAAACTTGACAGGAGCATTTTCTCTAAAAGGGGTTTTGAGACGGGCTGAAAAGAAACCGCGTTTTTCGCCACCAGATACTTCCGCTTTCTGAGCCCAGAGCCCAGCGATGGGATGAGATCCGAGGGCGCAGAGGGCGAGCCTGGCGCTCAGGGCCGCGCCGTGGCCCCGAACGACCAGATCCGGGCGCTCCGGGCCGCCGCGGCCTCCGCCAGGGCTGGGAGGCAGCCTCGGGCCTCGCTGCGCCCCGCGCCTCTGCCACGCTCCGCTCGGCTCGGCCGTGGGCTCCGGCGCCTCCCGCAGCCCGAGGCCGGGACCCCGCGCACGAGAACTTGGCCCCCGCCGGGGCCCGACTGGCGCTGGCGGAGGGCGGAGGGCGTCGGGCGAGAGAAGAGCGCTCTGGAGGGGGCTGCCGAACGCTTGTCTTTAGCCCTGAGCCTCCTGGCCTGGGGGATCGGGGACAGGCGCTCGCAACAAGGGTGATGAGAGCGGTGCTGGGGGCTTTGTTTACCGCCGCGGGGCTGCGGACACTGCACAAAATGGAGGGGGATGTGAAGGCGAGCGGCGCAGCATGCGTGGGTTGTCCAGCCTGCTATTGGGTAGAAGAGGCTGAAAGGAGTAGGCTCCCCCTCCCCGCGGCTCAGCGAGCGCCCTCCTCTCGCGCCGTAAAGGTCAAGTCCTCCGCGCCACGGCCGCCTCCATGGTCAGGGCCGGTCGCGGCCGCGGCCGCAGGAAGGCGGAGGACGCACAGTTGGCGGTACCGTCGCTCCTGCTGCAAGCGGGCCCTGATAGCCTGGGCTCCTGCACTGGAATCAAGGGTTCTTTCTCGATTTCCAAGTATCCCGACCCCAGGCCTGTTGGAAAGGAGCCCCGCAGTCAGGGTTGGCCCAAGTCATGTCCCGTTCTCAGAAGAGCGGGGTCGGCCCCAGCCCAGGAGAATTCGGAGCCCGCAGAGGCCTGGCCGGGGCAAGAAGGGAGTGCCTGCAAGTCCCAGGGAGAGGACATGGCTGGATAGGAGTTCTGGCCTGGTAGGAACAAGGGGCCTGGCAGGATCAGCCTAACCAGGAAGAAAATAGGGGAGTCAAGACCCAGCTAGGGTGCCTCTCCTGCATAGCTCGGTTTTGGTGAGACCCTTGATGCCCTCCTCCTGCCAAAAATCGGCACTGAGAAGTGAGGTGCACTCTGCCAAGGTAAAA
Organism: Carlito syrichta; assembly: GCF_000164805.1. Classification (NCBI taxonomy): domain Eukaryota; kingdom Metazoa; phylum Chordata; class Mammalia; order Primates; family Tarsiidae; genus Carlito; species Carlito syrichta. The sequence goes on along the minus strand of NW_007251189.1, from coordinate 232,744 downwards.
ACCCCTGACTCGTTGACCCCAAGAATCCCTCACTGTGCTCTGCAAGGGAGGGAACCCCCCACCGCACTTCCAGCCTGCCAGCAGCAGGTCAGAACATCAGGCCTGGTGGTGAATCCATAGCTTAAGCTTAATGAAACCTCACCTGCCACTGAGTTTATCTCTTCAGGAGAACCAAAGACCTGCAAATGATTTCTTTTCTTGGATAACAAAATAGCTGGATTTTACCCCTAGGGCTGCATGGGTGGGCTGGGCTGTGGAGCTTGTATAGCAGGAGGAATTATCTGTGCCTGGGTCCCACTGCAGACCTGCCGGGCAAGGCCAGTGGGAGAGGTTCCTAGGGCAGAGTTAGACGGGGTGGGAGCGCTTCTCAAGCCTAGAATGTGAGCCACCACTGACCTTCACATTGAAATGCAGCTGCCCTGGGAAGCAGTTAGAACTTGGGGCGTGAGGGCTTCCTGTGAGCCACAGCTGTGGGGACTGAGACCCAAGGACTAGAGTCAGCCTTTGGGCTGGGCCACCCTCTTTTGTCCTCTTTATTGAAGACACACTCTGCTGGGGGAAACCCGTTTGGGCTGAAGCTGCAGGAGGAATGGAAGACAGATGCTGAGAACCAGGGCTTCACCCTTCGAAGTTCCCCCCCACCCCATTTGTCCCCACTCTGTAGGAAAATATAAAATCTCTAATGAGTCAGTGACAATAAAAATAGTTCTCATAGGAAGAAATCACGACTTCTGCCATCAGTTTGGGATCCACCAACCTAAAGGATAACCAGATCGCTTGGATCCTTGTGACCCTTAGCTGAGCTCTGTACCTCAACCCTCTTGTGCCAGGGAAAGGGGATGGAACTCTTGGGATGGTTAGGGGCATTGGAGAATGATTGAACCTGCCAGTCAGACCAAGTACTATGAAGTCAAATTCAAGGCATTACCTGTTCTCCTCTTTAGGGAAGTGTAGGGTAGCTTGGGGGAGGGTGGGATGCCTCTTGACAGAGGGGCAAATTAACCCAGGCCTCCACCTGGTAGTAATAGAGGTGGGTCTCCTGATATTTTATCGAAACCTCAGTGCTGCCTCTGGGCAGTTCCTGGAAATAAGATGGATTGGCCATGATCTGACGATAAACCATTCTCTGAGAACAAATACTGGGAGACCTGAGCCTTTTCAGACAACCTACCACCCTAGCTCATCATGGAATACCCATGTCCCCCTCAGGAAACCTCCTATGTGGAAGGAGGGATTTCCCAAATGGAGTCCTAGCCTACAATCCAGGGAAGGGCTGTATGGCCATTTCCACCCAGGTCCTGCCAGCCGACTCTTGCACCTGTATGCAACACAGTCACCAGGGTTGAAATACTCTTCTGTGTAGCTTTCTAGAAACAGTGTGACATTTGTGGACAGAGGGAAGTAAGGGCTCAGTCAAGCAAGAAGAAGCAAAATATCGATAGTGGCCTAAGCAATCCACTGAGAGAGAAAAATCTGTAGCCAACTGGGAGTATGATTCAGTGTATCAAATGGGCCCGACCCCTCCCAGCCCTATCCCATTTGGATTGCCCAGCCTGGAAAAGCTGGAACAGGGTCCCCAGAAGAGAAGGAGGAAGTGTTAGGGAGGGTGGGGGAAGGGAAAGAAGCCAGACATGGTGAGACCTTGGGATGGAGTGTTGCAAAGGAGGAGGTGGGACACCCGGTCCAGGCTCTGGTGGAGGCCCGGATTGGGGGAAGAGTCTGGAACCTAACAGCCTTCCTTCCCTGTACCTGAGTCCTGGGTGCCCTCCAGTGGCACCTCAGCTTCTGTTCAGCGTAGCAGAGGCATCTGAAGAGGCCAAAGGCCCCAGAAGATGAGAAAGAAGGGAAGAGGCCAAGCAAGACAGCTTTGGGAAGGCAAGTGGTGTGTGAAGGCAGCTTGGCGTTGGCATTACCCACGAGCCACAGGCTGAGCAATCCAAAGGCTGCAAGTACAAGCCCTGGGGACTTGGAATTCCCAGATTTGAAGAAAGCGGCAGCTGCTGCCCTCAAGCCAACCTCAAGGAGAGAAGTGGGCATCCCAGCAGTTCCGCCAGTTGGGACTGGGAAGTCTGGGGTCTGAAGGTACTCCTGGACACCCAGCTTTCTCCTCCCTTTGAGTGAGAGGGTGTTAGGCTGCCGATCAAGTGACGATCCTTGCAACTCACGTCGCTTGAATGACTGTGCTGGAAATGTACCCAGCACAACAGATGCAGAGACAAGGCCTCGAGTGGACCGAACGGGGTGCACACTGACCGCGCCGAGGCCACCCTGCCCAGGCACCACCCGCCGGCGCCCTCCCGCTGCTGCCTGGATCCCTCCGGCTGCAAGAAGAAGCGGAGGCTGCAGAGGCGCCTGGACATACTTTATTCCGATAATCCGCCCGAGAAGGCGGGTGGAGCGGAGCGCAAGGTTTACGGATCACCGTCCCCGCCAGGGCG
>NW_007251189.1:225907-230196 GCF_000164805.1 Carlito syrichta | reverse complement strand
CACACACACACACACACACACACGCACGCACACGCACCGTCAGGCCGCCGCCACTTCCTGCCTTTGTTTTTCTTCCTCCAAACATTTTTGGCCTCTTGCATTACCCGCTGGATGGCTCCGGGTTGACGATAAAAGGAAGTACACGCTGAAGACAGTTTTCGGGAGGTGACCCCGCGCTGTGGAGCTCCTGAGAAAGAACAGCTCCTGGGAAACCGGTCGCCAGGGCCAATGTCACAGCCTTGCCCGCCGCGGCCTCTTCAAGAAATGGAACTCGGACTTGGCCTTCCGGGGCGGCCTGAGCCCCAGTCGGGTCTTTTCCAGGGCCCGGTGGGCTCAGCTCGCTGTTGGACCTCCTGCAAAGCGGAAGAGTCAATTATAGGCTCAGAGCAAAGTCAAGACCCAGGACCCGAAGCGCTGCCTTCCCTTCTGCCCCAAGATGTGGTCTGGTCCTCAGAGCTGCGCCCACCGGCCGCCTGCCTGGCGAAAAGTGTACACCGCCAGTGCGTCCGCGCAAGAGGGGCGGGAGCGGGCACGGCTGGGAAAGCTGTGCAGCCTTGGGGGTCTGAGGACCCTTCGCCTATCCCCGATGGGGAACTAAAACCATTCGGCTGCTGCAGGCTTTTCCCCTTCCGCTGATACCAAAAGCCCTTTCCCTCATCCATCTTCACGGCAGCGCCCCCCGCTCTCCCCCTGCCAGGCTGCAAGTCCCTCCGGACACCCCGATTCGTGCAGCCTGCCGAATTGCCCTGCCAGCCGCTCCCAGAACGCCCTTCCCAGCCCCAGACTTTGCTCGGGAATTCGCCTTTGTCTCCTGCAGACACCCATGGGATCCAGCCCTGCCGACACCCTCTTGGCTTGGCCCTGGAGGAGGACATGGGAGGCGATGGTTATGCAGAACGGCGCACACCTCCATACCGACCTCTCCGCGGGGACCGCTCTCCCTGGCACCAGGGGAAAACCGAGCTAATTAAGAGAGGGGCTGCGTGCAGCCGAGGGAGGCGGCCTGGCGTCCCCCCGCTGGCGGGCCACCACAGCCCCCGTCTGCTCAGGCACAAGCTGAAGTTGACTGCCAAAACTGCTATAAAACCGCAGGTCTGTCTAGAACTGTTTTCGGTTTTCCTAGACGCCCCCGGGTTCAATTATGGTCTTAAAAGCCCTAATACAAGTGCAAGAATTTGTTTGCCTTCACCCAGGGGCGGGACGAGCCCCGCAATGGTGGCGCCTTTGTTATGGCAAAGTCACTGAAACCCCTGATGCATTCCTTTTGTTTGAGGGTAGGGGTGGTGAGGACTGGGTGGGCTGTTGGGAGCCGGTTTGGGATAGCCAAAATCCAGCCAAGGAACGGCTCAAATACTGCTGTTTGAAACCTCTCCTCCCTTTCATATTCTGTCTCCACGAAAGAGATGCTGTGGAGAAACAAATATTTTGCCTTGCTGGTCTCTGCTGGAAATAGAAGTTTTGTCACTGCAGGGCAGTCCTGTAAATGTGCTTCCCAGCTTTAGGAGGTCTCAGGCTACCCTTCCCCAACTGCCTTCCTCCCTGCTGGACCTTCTCACTCACTGGCAGTGCTGCCGCCCTCAGCACAAGCCACAGTGGACAAATATGTCAAGCTGAAGATGCACGAATAATTTCAAGTTCAGCTCTCAGGGATTCAAGGGGCATGAAAGTTCTTGTAGCAAATCTTGAATAAAGAGTTCATTAAACCGATGTGTCCAAGTAGCTTGATTTGTGATAAGTAACCCTTGTAAAGGGGGGTGGGGGTGGGGAGCCACATAAACATTAATGCTAATAAATTAGTTTACTCCACTACAGAGTAATTACTCGAAATTATTGATATTTACAGCAGGTATTCAAATGCAATGGTAGGTCATTATTTGGAGAAAATACGTAATGAGAATATTTCTTTTCCAGTGCAATACATGATGAGATTTGTTATTGAGTCGGTTACAGTCAGCTCAGCAATAAATAAATAAATCGATGTTGACACTTAAATACCAAAGATCTTAGCGTTTATACTCTAAATCTCCCCAAGATATGTAAATACCTTTGGCTGTTTCTTGGATGGGGAAAGGGAAATGGTTGTCCTTTTCTTTTCTTTGCTTTTTTTTTTTTTACTTTCCCTCAGCAACACCCCAGCTCCTTCGAAGAGAGAGAGTTTGGGGAGGCCTGGGTCTGGGCCCCCTTGCAACTCCCCACCCCACAGGGATGCTCTGTTTCTCTCCCTTCTTTCGATTCCCCCCAAACATTGCTCCTTCACTCCTTCAGGATGGCGGGCATATTTTGCCTTCTTAATTTCTTTCTTTCCTCTTCCCAAGAAAGCTAGAACTCACACTAGCGGTACGGCCTCTTTAGCGCAAACCTCTATTTTTCAAGGCATCCTTGTCGTCCAGGGTGCAGGGTGTCTGGGGAGCACCTCTCTCTTTCTAGGCATCTTATTCCTTCCGGGGAATGAGTGGGAGAAAAGGCAGGGGCCGTCTGAGCCTCTGCTTTGCACATCTCTCGCTTTCATTCTCAAGAATTTCAAGGAAGGGGAGGAGGCAGTCGTCCCTGTCTGGGCCACCTCTCCTAGGCCTCCACCCCTTCCCTGCCGCCCCATTCTCCCCACACCCCTGGACTTCTACAAGCAGCCTGGCGGGCCCCACAAAGGTGCAGCATACCCAGGAGAGGGCTCCTCGGATGTCAGCGCCTCTGAAGTAGCCCGAGGCTTGCCTCAACTGCACGGGTTTCCCGAGTCCTCGGCTCCAGAAGACCAGGCGGGCGAGCGGACCGGTGAGCCGCGGCGCAGCCCCATGCCTCTGCCTCTGCGGAGTCACTCCGAACCCCGGCAGGCAGCGAGGAAGGGGGGGCTTCTCCAAGGGCAGAAGGTGGGGTGAGGAGGCAGGCAGGGAAGATGAAGTGAGAGGTGGATCCCGGGTGAGACGAAGGCTCTTCCGGGCCCTGCGGATCATTTGACAAACCGCGGGGAGAGGCCGCCCTGGCTGTTGGCGGTTTGGGGACGGAAGGCACTAAAGCGCTTCGGAAGTGACCATGAATGCGAGCGTGTAATCAAGTCACCGTGCAAATCGGACAAGCCGCGAGGCCGGCACATCCACGGCTGCGAACCCTGGCCCCGAAGGGGATCCGGCCAGGGTCTGAGACAGAGATGCTTTCCAGCGCAAGCCTGTGGAAGGGGGGTGGGCTGAGAAGAAGGGGGTGCCAACGCGGGCCTCCAGGAGAACAGATGCCGAGACCACAGGCCACACAGCGACGGGCTCCCACCTGGCCGTCCGCAGCCCAGGGCGTCCCTCACCCACCCGGGGAGGTGGCTCGCGGGGGCGGGGGTTTAGCTCTCACCGCCCTCGGCATACTTGAGGGCCAGGACGCTGCAATGGAGCGAAAGCGCGCGGCCTGGGGGCGCACCCCAGCCTCTCCGCGCGCCGGGAGGCCCCCCAGCCAACATGAGTTACACCGGCGATTACGTGCTTTCGGTGAGAACACCGAGTGACGATCTGTTGCTTCCCCTGAGGTGGCTACAAAGAAAGGAAGCCGGGGAGGGAGGGGAGGGGAGAGGGAAAAAAAAAAAAAAAAAAAAAAAGGCCCGGACTAGCTCGCAGCTTGTCAATTTCAACATCGGGTCACATGACCAGCACCTCCCTGCTAAGGATGGGGATAGATTTCCACGTCAGCTTACGTCTCCAAATTTCTACTTCACGGATCCGCTTCAAAGAGGCAGCTGCAGTGGAGAATCATGTTAAGCTCGGCTACTGCGGAGAGCCCAAGGTAGCCCAATGATGGATTTTGAAGAGCGTGGTCCCTGCTCCTCTAACATGTATTTGCCAAGTTGTACTTACTACGTCTCGGGTCCAGATTTCTCCAGCCTCCCTTCTTTTCTGCCCCAGACCCCGTCTTCGCGCCCAATGACATACTCCTACTCCTCCAACCTGCCCCAGGTCCAACCCGTGCGCGAAGTGACCTTCAGGGAGTACGCCATTGAGCCCGCCACTAAATGGCACCCCCGCGGCAATCTGGCCCACTGCTACTCCGCGGAGGAGCTCGTGCACAGAGACTGCCTGCAGGCGCCCAGCGCGGCCGGCGTGCCTGGCGACGTGCTGGCCAAGAGCTCGGCCAACGTCTACCACCACCCCACCCCCGCCGTCTCGTCCAATTTCTATAGCACCGTGGGCAGGAACGGCGTCCTGCCCCAGGCTTTCGACCAGTTTTTCGAGACGGCCTACGGCACCCCGGAAAACCTCGCCTCCTCCGACTACCCCGGGGACAAGAGCGCGGAGAAGGGGCCCCCGGCGGCCACG
>NW_007251189.1:215551-225741 GCF_000164805.1 Carlito syrichta | reverse complement strand
GAGAGCAGCAGCAGCCCCGAGTCGTCTTCCGGCCACACTGAGGACAAGGCCGGCGGCTCCAGTACGTATAAAGGCAGCGCCCTGCGCTCTGTGAAAGGGGAGTTGGAAATCTTGCGCAGCACCGCTGTTAAATTTTTATATGCTGTTTTATAAGCATATAAGGTTTATGAAGGGCCTTTAGGTTTCCCCCAACAAAACTTTGTTATAGAAGGCGGGATCACGTGGCGAGTGCTGAAATTGGCCGTGAAATACCCACCGACCAAGGCATGCCTGCAAAAAAAAACAACTCCCCTTTTCCCTTTTTTCCCTTCTCGGCTCCCAAGCCCGGCAGCTCGACCCCGCTCGGGGCCAGCTCCGGGCCGGGGAGCCGGAGGTGGGCGCCTGTAAATTCTCCCTGCAAGGGCTCCGGGAGCCTTTGATAGCGAGGTAATCCGGAGATTTTTATAAAAGCCATGTGTTGCGCCGGGACGCCAGTCCCGGTCGGGATTCAAAGGCGTCGCTGTTTAACGATGGCGCTAGGAGCGCGTTTAACAGATAAAGTAGCCCGCTTAGCTCCAGCAATATATTAAAAGAAACAAATTAACCCAAAGTTGGCCTTTTTGTCTGAAGGAAGCCATTTTCCTCTGGCGTGGTGGCAATTATATGCCGTCTCCTGTCCAACTGCATGCTACTCACAATTGTTATTCAATCTGTCAAAAGCGACTTTTTTTTTTTTTTTTGTCTTGTGGGGTTTTTTTTTAAGGGGAGCAAGCAGAGCCTGCCCGCAGCTTTGAGAAGCCCCTTTTCCCTCCACCCTACCTAAGGTAGCACCCCTGCCTGGCCGAGGAAATAAGGAGTCTGTATGGTAGCGGTGCTCGGCCAAGGCCCAGGGTAGGGGGCTTCCGCTGCCACCTCTTCTTCTCGGGGGATCTGGGGAGGCCAGCCGGGGAGATAGAAGCTGGTGGCCTAGAACTCGGGCTGACGAAGACCCAGCAACCGCCCCAGATGTTAAGGACGGCCGATGCCTGGCCGCAACCAGGAAAGACTGGGGCTGGGGCCGCCTTTACTGCCTCGGGAACGGGCAGCCCAGGTGCTGGAAGGTGAAATGTCCGCAGGCGGCTGTTTGTTTAGTCTGGCGGGGCGCGAGGCAGTCGGCAACCCCCACTCGGCTGTTTTCAAAGAGCCTTAGGCAGCGCAAACTCGCCTGTTGCAGTGAGAAGCCCTGGTTTCTGCTCTAGGGGCAATGGGAACAACTTCCCCGGGGGCCTATCTAGGGAGCTGGCTTTTATCTGGGGCCGAGCCTCCTACTACAGCCGGTTCCAAGCCCTCAGTAGGAGCCTGAGGGCAGGGGCCTGGGGAAATGCTGAGGGGGCTTGGGCCAGCCCTTCTCCTCAGCTAGTGCGTCTGGGATGGATTGCAGCCCCCATGCCTGGCTCAGCCCCTGTCTTTCTCCCTCCACAGGTGGCCAACGCACCCGCAAAAAGCGCTGCCCCTACACCAAGTACCAGATCCGAGAGCTGGAGCGGGAGTTCTTCTTCAGCGTCTACATTAACAAAGAGAAGCGCCTGCAACTGTCCCGCATGCTCAACCTCACCGACCGTCAGGTCAAAATCTGGTTTCAGAACAGAAGAATGAAGGAAAAAAAAATTAACAGAGACCGTTTACAGTACTACTCAGCTAATCCACTCCTCTAAGGCTCCAGCCGGCTGGAATTGGGTGGGGGGCTTCATACCCATGAGACAGTATGCAGATTTTGCCCTTGACAAGGTCAAGCCACATGGTGACTTTTGAAAAAAGGAAGTGTGCGAGAGAGAGGAGGCTACATGGAGGTAGCCCCACTGGAGGCAGCCTAGGACTCACTTGGTTAAGATCTCAGTGGCTAACATTCCTAGTAATAATTGAATTCTGAGAGTTTGCATCAACTAGAATGAAAGGTTTGGGTCCCCTGGTGGTTCACTCTTGGAGCCTGCAGAGCTTGGGGCTGGGTGTGGTCTCCACCCGAGACTGGGCCCCCTGCCAGGCCCCCTGGAAGCTGACCCCCCCCACTCTCCACTGGGAGTCTGCCCACCCCCAGGACCCCTGAGTCAAGAAGCTGTGCGCTCTCCAAGCCCAGTTCAGCTTGGGGACAGGAGCAGGAGAAAGAGGGAGGATGACAAGATGCCCGAATGAGGCTACCTTCCAAAGCCAATGTGAAAGGCAGCTGGACTGAGAGGTGGCCATGAGATAGGAAAGGGCTGCAAATCCTTGTGGGAAAAGAAATCTACTATTCCAGGTGGCGTTAGTGTCTTTCCCCTCCTCCTATCCACCCACCACACTGTCCCAGGCCTGAGTTCCTAGCTGCCACCTCCTGCAGTCCACCTGGCTTTCTACCAAATGGGGGTCTTCATCCCAGCCTGCCATTTAGGCCCAAAGCCTGGTTGCACAGTGGACTGTTCCCTGAGGTGGAAGACATCAAAAAGCCGAGGCTGCGCCTAGGCCGCTGGCCCCCGAGATCTCTGCAGGAAATGCCTGTGGAGTGCGGCAGTTTGGGAAAGTCTCCACCACATTTAATGAAGCTTGGATTTGCTCAGTGTCCGGCAGTGGAGCAGCAGGCTCGGCCAGCGGGTCCCTAGTTATAGCTATAAGGGGCTTGAGTCCCCCAGAACACCCTGGTTCTGGCACCACACGCTGCCCTTATTGACTCCAGAACTGAGCTTGGAAGCTTCCGGCGACCTTCCAAGAGCCTGAGAGTGATGTGGAATTATTTTAAAAGATAAATATTATATTATATATATATTTCCCTGAAGGAACCAAAGCGAATTTTAAAAGATGCAATGTAAGGGGGGAAAAGATGATGAAAATATTTAAAGGCTCTATCTGTTTACAGTGTTCCACGGTTAAACTCGCTCACTGCTATGAATATTTGAATGTACGCTTCATACAGGGATGGTGTTCAAAAGACTTGTAAATAAAGGAACCATAATCAATTTTGTTTTACTTTTTTTCCCCCCATTAGTTGAATTCCTTTAGGGTGCTGGAGGGGGCGGAAAGGGTGTTAAGAATGGTCTTTTTAATCTCTTGCAACATTTGGAAAGCGTTAGGGAAATGCTCTGAGGCAGGTCGGCCTTCCAGGGCCTGGGGACCTCGTCTGGGAAAGCCAGGCACCCTCCCACTGAATCTCCTTTGCCTCCCCATGTTAAGAAATGTCTGATGGCTCCATTTGTACTGGGAGTGTTGGCCTGTCCGCGGTTCTTACCCACCGTGTTTGTCGCAGCATGTATACAGGCAGTAGGACACAAGGAAAATAAAGACAGTGGAAACTTGAGTATCTATCGGGTCTTGGTGTGACATTCCTCTCCCTGCTCTCCTTTTACTGCCAAATGTCTGCCCCCCACCCCCTTCCTAGTAAGGGGGCAAGTTATTGGGCCCCTGAGGGGGCGAGGAGGTGACTGAATCAGGAATTAGTTTCAATAGAAACCAGGCTTAGGAAGCCAAGGTGTCCTTGTGGGATGTGGGGACCCAGGGACGGAAGATCTCAGAGCTAGCGTTTGGGACATCAGCCCCCTTATGCTGACCTCAGCCCTCAAGAAGGCCTTGGGGCCTGCAGTGGCCAATGGGTCTGACCCCAGGCTGCCCTCGCTCATGGCAGGACTGGGAGGGCTTGAAGTGGAACCACTCACGGGTGCTCTGTGGGTCCTTTCAGCGAGGTGGAGACCTGTCTGGGTTCTAAGGCAGAGCTGACTCTGAGGAGCCTGGAAGGGTGCTTTCTTCCCAACTCCCAGCTGAGGCCGCCTTTCCCTTTGGGGAAAAAAAGGATGCCGGTTTCCTCTTTGTTTGCTGCCTTTGAACTTCTGCCTTAAATTTGGACATCACCCATAACCTTGAGGGGAAGGGCTGAAAGGACAGAGCCTTTTGTTACCCACCCCACCCTCTCTCCAGCCACCCAGGCAGGGCCGGTGGAGCACAGAGGGTCGCATTTGGAGAGAGGCCCCAGACCCCACACCCCACTCTGTTTATTTGTTTGTGTTTGTCTAACTGGCGCGACTGGAGAAATCGAGCTGAAAGAGGAGTGGGACAGACCCGAGACGAATGTCTAGGTTGATAGACACACAGAGAGGAACAGGGGTCCTCCTGGGGGGCAGGCAGGGGGCGGGCTGGGAAGCCTGGGTTTAGGGAAAGACTTCCTTTGGGATGGTTAAAGATTAACCAAAGTCTCTCAAGTTGCTAGAGAGAGTCTAGCCAGGAGGACTGCTCGCGGGCGGGCGGCGGGCGGGCGCGGGTTTGATTTCTGAGCCCTATAAAAGCCCATCCTCCGATGGCTGTGACAATGTGGTCGTAAACCCGTCCAGGGCCGGCCAATTTGCATATTTGGAATGCGCAGCTATAAACCCGGCTGGGGTTTTGCAGCGATTTCTTAGATGTAAAAATGAGATCTCAATAGCAGCGGGCTGGGCACATCCTCTCCTTCTCGCTCCCGATCTCTCTGCCGGGAGCCTGTTTCCCTCTCTCGGCTGCGGGCTGGAGCTCCGACCGGACCTAGACGCGCAGCCGCCACGAGATGGCGCACTTCCGATCAATGTCAAAGCCGCCGGGGAGCCGGGAACCCCAGCGTGATTCTTGGCCTTTGTTCGCTTCTGATACCAAGAGCAGCACGGTACATTATTTCACTTGTCCCGCTCCCCTTCGTGTCAGAAAAGAGGGCTCCCGCTCAAGAAGTGGTCGGTGTTGTAATTTAAAGCAACGCGCATTCTCTAGGCCTCGCAAGCGTCGCAGCGTGGTGAAGCCAGCTGCCCCCTTGGCCGTGATTTCGGAAATGTGTCAAGGTAAGAGGCCACAAGTTTAGCAATTTCAGTCTGGTGAGGCGGGAGTGGGGAGGTGGCGGACGTCTAAGCAGGGCTTGGAGACATGGCTGGGTTTGTGGGGTGACACGGTAGACGTTTGTCTCCCACCCCCCTTCTCCCATGTCTCCCTAAGGTTGGAGAGCAGAGGAAGGCCTAAATGGAAAAAGTTGAGGTTTTTAGCTCCCTGTGCCATCATCTCATCCCAGGCGATCTTTCGATTTTGTAAAAATATTCAGAATAGAATGAACTGGGGGTGGGAGGCATCCAGGCGAAAGGGTTCCAGCTGTGCTGAGATAGGGGGTTGTGGGAGGGAAAAAAAAAAAAAAAGGAGGTGGCAGGGCTGAGGAAAACAGAAAGTTTCTACTCTAAACAATGGGGTGGTCTAAGTCTGTTCGCCTCTTGGGCGGGTTTATTCCCAGGGGCAACGTCCTGGAGGCCACTGTTTTCCTACTAGGTGCATCTCTAGGTCTGCCCAGCAGCCTGGGGAAAACATTTGTTCTGGAAAAGACCAATTCGGAAAAGTCAAATTTGATTTTTTGAGGATGCCAGAGAAGTCTCTCTATTGTATATTTGGAATGTGCCGCTCTAAACCCGGCTGAAATTTTGCAGTGATTTCTAGATGTGAAAATTATATATTTTGCATGTTTTCCAAATATGCAAAAATGTATTGGTAAATACTTGTGCATTTTTAAAAAGCTGAAACCAAGGATAAATGCTGATTGAGCAATCACTCCATTAGGGTTGTCAGAAAACAAATTTTAAATGAAATGATTCACTTACATTTTGGAGCCCAGATTCAAAATCCCTTTTTCTTACATTTAATTTTTTCCAATATTTTTTCATTAGTTTCTGATATAGTTTTCTTTTCCACCATATACAGTGCATGGGTGAGTAGGAGGATTCGCAGAGAAAGTAGGTGCTGCCCGTATGTGTCTAAATTTTGCCTATCAAAATGTCTAGTCTTTGCTGAGCATGGGCTCCCACACGATGCCAGAACAAGGCAACCACGGGAAGGAATGAGCATTCACCGGCTCTCTGCGATGGGAACCCTCCCTACAATCCCAGAGCTGCCTCCAGTTTCAAGGCCAGAGGTGGTTAATTATGGACAAAACTAAGAATATTTAGTTCAAAGGGTGTATGAAAAGGCCCCAATACTCCCTGTACGGGGAAGGGCCAGCTCAATGGATGGATTTAGAAAAATGTAAAAAGCGTGTTGTTTAGAGATAGATTGCACCTGATCTATTCAAAGCAGGCTTATTAAATATCCCTGGAAATGTTGACATTCTTAAAGATAAATGGGAAAAGAATGTCATTGCCTGTGGAAAAATTCTCTATGTGTAAACGCCAGAGTCAGGGAAGCCCTGATTTTTTGTTAAAGCCGGATATGTGGAAGCAGCATTTGTTTTTCCTCTGTGGGGCCGCAGTCCAACTCCACGGCCTGCCGGAAAACTCAGAGCCTCGGAAGCCATTGAGAGTGACCCCCAGATACAAATTGGTTACTGGCTATCTCGATCTCCGGACCTAGTAATGTTTTTTTAAAAGAACTTGTTTTTTGGAATCGTTTACTTCTCTTTGCTTGCAAGGGCCTACTCCGGAGGAGGAGTCTCTTATCTAGTGAACTGCAGCACAATCCTCGCCAAAGGGCTTATTCCTAGGGGCCTGGCATTTACTTTGGCTCTGGGGGGAGGAGGGTGGAGGTGGGGTGGGAGTGTTATCACCCAGGTAGAAATGGGCAATATTTACTTCTAAGTAAAACATAGGCTCTGGAGGGGGCTGCGTAACCGCTACACAAGGCCCGGTTGAGGCAAGCAGTCGCCGAGGGTTTTAGGTCAAAGGCATCCTGAGGGAGAGGGAGAAATTCAGCAGCTGGGCGGAATGGCGAAAGAAAAAGAAGGCAGATAAACAAGAGGGAAGAAAAGTGACCAGAAGTCGACCCATGCTGCAGTTGAATTGCTTTTCTTAATCTCTCAGGGGTGGGGAATCTCAGGAAAGCCGAGGTGATCAATAAGTGGAATATTTTATCGAGGAAGCTAACACCTCGACATTACTGTCTTGGAACCCCGGGAGCCTTGGGGCCGGCCTAGGAACCTGGGGGCTTGGAGACCAACTGAGAGGGCTGAAGAGGTGCACAGGGGCATTTAACTTGAGCTTCTGCCGCTTTGGTGTCCTCTCTTTGGAACCAGCGGCAGCAGGCCAGTCCATGGCTGGAATGCACCGGCAGGCTCTGTCTGCATCCCTGCTCAGCAAACCCTGAGCCCTGGAGGGAGTTGGACGGCGTTCCTGTGTGGAGAGGAGCTCTCACACACAGGCTTACACACTTTTTTTTTTAAAGCAAGAAAGAGTTCAAACCCAGCATCCCATTTGGTTTATTATAAAGGGGAAAAAGCCATGCTGGAGAAACACATCCGACTCTCCACAAAGGTCACTGAAGACCCAAGTACCAATGCCGTGCTCTGTGAGACCCATAGCAGGCTTTCCAACTCCCCCACTCCTCAGCTGGGGTAGTGCTTTTGTAACCTTGGTTGGCACATGCACACTCCTTGGATCCTATTCAGCCTAGAAGCCCTTTTGGCCACCCTACAGGGCACCGGCCAGAGGACCTGAGCTGCCTGCTGGAAGGCCCAAGTAGAAGGCTTTGAGGGGGTCTGTGAACTCCTTGAAAATGGTGGGTCAAATCATGGGAATGAACAGATATGCAATTTTCACCGGATGAGTCAGAACTTGATTCAGATTTTCCAGAAGGGTCCTGACTCCCTAAAAGGTTAAGAAAGACAGGTTTAGAGCATTGTCTTTCACTTTAATTTTGTAGCCTCTGCCATCTCAAACATATTCTCCAGTGGCCACTGGACCTTCCCAAACTTGACCTGGGAAGCTGTTTTCTGCAACTTTAGCGAGGAGAGGGATGACTTTAGGCCCAAATCTTGGCCCACTGACCTGCTAGGGCTCACTCTCCTCAAGGAACTCCCGACGCGCTTAGGACCTGCTTCCCACATGACACAGCTTTCCTGAGAGGCATGGGCAGTGCTGAAGAGCAAAGCCTCATTCCCAGGTAGTTCCCAGCTTTGCGGCATTTCCAGGTGGTACCGCTGAGCGCAGCAGTCCCAGCCAGTTGCACCCGTGTGGTGATCTGGGTAAGGATCGGGCAGATCCGGGAAGCTAACGATAGGGCCGTGGGCTGTGGTGCTCGGTGCTTGGTCGCTTTTCTGCATTTATGTTCCACTCAGGCCTAGCTGGAAGAGAATCTGCCTTGGCCTTGGGCGCAGGGAGCAACGCGAAGACCAAAGGAGAGTTAATGATCTCTCGGCATAGACTCGACTCTTGATTCCTCTAAACCGTTGTTGCAGCTTCAGGACCCTGTCAGGCTGGAGAGAACCGGCTGTCTCATGCTCTCTCTCCCCTTCTCTTTCCCTCTCTCTTTTCTCTCTCTCTTTCTCTCTCTCTCTCTCTTTTCCTCTCTCCATCCTTCTCCTCTGTACTCTGATGCCCAGTCCGTAGAGAGGGTCCCCGCCGGACCCGGGGTCGAAGTGTCTGGTTGCCGCGCTGGCAGTGAGTGGCTCGGCATGGGGCGCGGTGCTGGAAGCAGCCGTGGCCCGCGGCGACAGTAGCTGCTTGAATCTGAGAAGCCAGAGCCGGGGCTCTACCTAGCCAGCTCTCCCATGCGCTCAGAGTCCTCTCAGGTTCCTCAGGCTGGGTTCATACTGGGAGGAGCAAGGCAAAGAACCCGGCAGATCACCCGGGATACAAGAGTCTTTCCCCGCCGAAGGCAGAGAGGCCTGAGCGGTCTATTTCCTGGGATCCTGGCGTTCGGCAATGCCAGCTCCAGCTGAAGCTGGAGAGGAGGGCAGGCCTAGGGTATCCTGCCCGCCAGGGGAAGGGCAACGACCTCAAGGCTCCACTGAATCTGGCCGGAAAATGTTGCATTTCCTGAGACTTCATGAGGCCCGCATTTGGGAACTAGCACCCAGGCTGACCATTTCCAGTTGACTAAGAGAGTGCCTCTGAATAGGGCCGGGTGTCTGCTGAGCAAAGGGCCTGGCTTCCAAATGTTCTTATAACAGGGCCACGAGCCCAACCCAGCCTCGCAGGGAACGGATTTCCTCACCCGGGGCCTCGTTAAAATGTGCACACTGCGGGAGCAAGGACTGCCCCAGCTGAGGGTATGGAAGGGAGGGGGAGGAGGGGAGGGGACAGAGAGGCAGGAGCTAGTGACACTGGTTCTTGTCATAACCTTCAGGAGGCATATGAATGCCAAGGCTAACAGGCGAGTGGGAGAATAACATGGCAGGAGTGTCCACTGGGTGCACGCACCCCTCCAGGTTTCCCTCTCTGGGAAGGCTGAGGACCCCAGGGCCAATGTTTTACTTCCCCTAAATGACGGGTGAGCTTGGAATCTCTTTAGGGTGAAGGGGGGACGCCTGGACCTGGCTCTGACCTCGGCAGTGGAAAGTGGGGCTCTTTCGACCAAGGCTGCCATTCTCTTCCCACCCCCACCCCCGCTTGTGCCAGCCTACCAAGGTCCAGCGGCCAAGAGTTGTAGAGAAGGCGAGCCAGGTGAGCACACCGTAGGAGAAGATCCCAAGTGGATCCTCAGATTGGGATAGGAACGTGTTGGGTGCTTAGGGACCGGGGAACAGCCGTTGCATGTTTGTGGAAAAATCTGTGGGATGGCGGAAGAAGAGGCAATAGCTCCCTTCCAGTTCACTCTGGGTTCCGGACACTCTGGGGTTCCTGGCGGCCTCAGGACTGGCCCGCCACTTTGGGGAGCCGGAATTTAGCGATGGGGCCAGCTCCAGGTCCAGACCCGAATGGGAAGCGCGTGAGTCCCCGACACGGCCCCTTGAGTGGTCAGAGCGCACCGGGGACGAGTGGCCGCTTCTGCATCAAGGACAGTGAGCACCCAAGGCGGGCTGGGGCGCGCACCATAAACACCCCACTTGTTAACTGCGCGGGGCCCAAGGGCGCTTCAAACAGACCCCCGTAAGGGGCTCACGTCCGGGTAGGGGCGGGGCGAGCCCAGCGGCCAGGCCCCCCAGCAGCCGCGCTGGGGCAGCCCCCACAGCTCCCGGCCTTGGGGCCGAGGTGTCGGGCGCGCGTCTCCTGGCCCATCAATACAGATTACATATTTATATCAATCGCGGGCTCCGAGGGCGCCCTCGGAGAGCGGCCCCGCGCCTACGAAACCAAACTGGGAGTGGTCGCGCGGAATCTCTGGCTCGGGATTGGCTGCGGGCGCCCGCCGCGGTGCGGGGGGATCGCTAATCGTATTCAGCATGTTTTGCACAAGAAATGTCAGCCAGAAAGGGCTATCTGCTCCCTTCGCCAAATTATCCCACAACAATGTCATGCTCGGAGAGCCCCGCCGCGAACTCTTTTTTGGTCGACGCCCTCATC
>NW_007251189.1:212047-215218 GCF_000164805.1 Carlito syrichta | reverse complement strand
AAGGGAAGGAAGGGAAGGGGCAGAGACCCAGAAGCCCGCGCAGCAGCCGGCCGGCCTTGGCCCAAGCTGCCGGCAGGCTGACCTTGTGAACTTGCTTTTTAATATTTGGGCGTGGGGACGCAGTAAAATGCGTGTCCGGCTTAGCGCCCCACACCAAGACGTCCCGGGCGCTGGCCTCAGCTCCCCCTGACTGGGGGCGAGGACACCCGTGGGCAGGCCCCCTCCTGTGCTCTTCCCTGTGGCCCGGAGCACCCGAGCCCTGGTCCCTGCCCAGTTTGCGCGGCGCGGCCCACGCGGGGGGAGGGGGAGGGAGGGAAAGCAGCTCACCCGCAGATAGCGCGGATGTTTGTAAGGCATCCAAAATAAGCAGCCGCCAGCGCCAATAAATAAGCCCATTAACCGGCGAAGTTCGAGTTTACGATCCCCCATGCTTTTTTCAAAGTTGCTGGAGGGGCGGGAATCCTCGGTGCGGGGAGAAGAAAAGGCAAATCCGGCCTGGACACTGGGGCCCTGAGCTGAGAGCCAGAGAGGGGCCATGTCGCTTCCCCTGGAACTGGAAATCGCCCCGCTCCATACCCCTGGCTCCTGGGGAGACGTGAGGGAGCACCCTTGGTCCCCCAATCGCTTTTCCGTGCCTTCCCCGTGGGCCCAACGATGCCCTTCTCCCTCCCCTCATCGGGCCTCGGGCCACTAGGGACCTGGGATGAGACGGCCCGACCGCCGGCCTACCTTCCAGGGAGGCACCCCGCGCTCCCAGCCTGGGGCTGCAGGAAATGCTTGTCCGCTGTAAGGCAAGACGCAAAGAAAGGCGTTAAGTTCAAGATGTACAGCCTGCCTTCCCAGGCCTTTCATTCCGCAAGCACCTCCAGCTTTATGCTGAAACAGGTGTTTAGGGGAGGAAAAAAGTGGAGGAAAATGTAAATTTGGAGGGTGTCCATGGGAGGCCATGCTTTTTGGAGGAGCTGCTTGTTCTCCGCAAGCCAGAGGAGTGGTCATAAACCTTGTCTCTGCCTTAGGACGTCTCTCTTCTGGGAGAAACGTCGGGCATTCACCCCCGCGCGCGCGGTACGCGTGGCCTCGACTTAACCTCCCCCTCTTTATTCCCTTAAACGCCAGGCAATTCCAAAGGCGAAAACGCAGCCAACTGGCTCACGGCGAAAAGCGGCCGGAAAAAGCGCTGTCCCTACACGAAGCACCAGACACTGGAGCTGGAGAAGGAGTTTCTGTTCAACATGTACCTAACTCGAGAGCGGCGCCTAGAGATCAGCCGCAGCGTCCACCTCACGGACAGACAAGTGAAAATCTGGTTTCAGAACCGCAGGATGAAACTGAAGAAAATGAACCGAGAAAACCGGATCCGGGAGCTCACAGCTAACTTTAATTTTTCCTGATGAAGCTCCAGACGACGCCGTGTTTTTCGCTTCCAGAGCGCCCGTCCCCTCCCTCTGTCTTCAGCCTCTGCCCAGGAACTCGCACCTGTGCTGAAGCCCTGCTCTTCCCTCCCACACTCGCCATCTCCTGGGCCGTTCCATCTGTGCAGGGCTGGTTTGTTCTGACTTTTTGTTTCCTTGTGTTTGCTTGGTGCTGGTTTATTTGTTGTCTTCTGGGGGAAAAAGCCATATTGTGCTAAAATTCTATAGAGAGAGATATTGTCCCAAGTGTCAAATCCTGACTGGGCTGGGTTTGCTGTCTTGAGGTCCCACTGCTCGAAATGACCCCTGTCCTCGGCTGAGCTGGTTTCCTGCCCAGCCCAGGGCAAACCTAGGCGGAAGGCCGAGGTCCCATTGTCGGCGCTGAGGTGTCTGGCCTGAGGTCAATGGTGCAAGTAGTCGCCACCCGCACGCCTGCCTGGAGTGCTGGGCTGTGTTTAATCAGGGGATACAGGCCTCTGGGTTTCTTTTTTCTTTCATCCTTTCTTCCTTGACCAAGAGAAGGGCTTACAGGCATGGGCATGCAGGTTGGCAACAGGGCTTGACTTTGGCTGATTGAAAAAGTGAGAAGGAAAGCGTCAGAAAGATTAATTTTTCCTTCCTCTGTAAGCTACCCCAGCTTTAAAAGAAAAAAAAAAAAAAAAGAATGACCAAGAGAAGGAAACTTCTCTTCCAGTTTGTGTAAGGTCTCGCATTGCCTGACTGAAATGTTTCATTTACCTCTGAATTTCCATATCCTTCTGGCTGTAGATAAATAATGTAGTTTTGTTCATACATGTGGAATTAGTGGGGTTTTTTTGTCATTAAAATCGTTACCACTGGTAACATGAGACAAGCACACCACAATTCTCCCTATCTTGTGGAGTTGTTGTTTTTTTTTTTTTAATCACCTTTAACAATGTATTTTTCTTTCTGAAATTCACAGAAGCCTAGGAGGACTGGGGCAAGCAGAATAAACTAGAGAAGGGAGACATTGTTTGGATTTCCTTTATACTGTGAAGTTACATGCATAAAAGGGTCAAACCTGTAGGTGCAGAAAAAGAAAAAAACTATAAATACAAATCTGTATAAATGTCTATTATTATGAAGAATTGCCAATCTTGTTTTAAGCAAATGCATTCTATCATTATTATAAATGTTAGTTCTAGCTCTATTTACTTCTAATCTTAAAACAGAATAAATTAATATTGTATTGCTGCTGTGCGTGGAAAAAAAGACGATGTTTATGTTCTTATAGAATAAAAGCTGTGGAATGAAGCTTTTTAAATTTTACCTCTTTTTTGACTTCTTATCTTCACCTTCCACTCTATCCCGTCCACCACTTTTACAACAGGGGGACTGACCCAAGCCCCCTGCAATTACTTTAGGCATCTATTTAAATATTACCTAGACGGTCGTAATTTGTCTGGGCCCTATAGCCCTGGTGCCGTAAGGTTTGTCGGCTTTTGTTCAGTTTTATGACTTGCTAGTATATCTGGATTGTGGCTGTCTTGGACCAGTGGTTTCAGTCGAGAGGGGAGCTGCGTAGACAGAGGAAGCCAAACAGGTTTTCCTTCGGGAGCCCTGGGAGGCTCGAGAGGCCGGTCATTTTGCGGGTGCCTGGGTCCCAGACGACCCCCAGCTAAATCCCGGGAGCAGGCCGGGTCCGCCGCGCATCACCAGCGCCCGCGGCAGCGGCGAGGTGGACCCGGGCTGGGCTGCCTGGGGCCGCCCCCTCCCCCGGCGCGGCCGCCCCCACCTG
>NW_007251189.1:206990-211747 GCF_000164805.1 Carlito syrichta | reverse complement strand
GGGCGGCGGCGGCGGCGGCGGCGGCGGTGGCGGCGGCGGCGGCGGCGGCGGCGGCGGCGGCGGCGGCCGGCGAGGCATCCCCGCGCGGGCAGCACCAGAACTGGTCGGTGATTTAGGTAGTTTCCTGTTGTTGGGATCCACCTTTCTCTCGACAGCACGACACTGCCTTCATTACTTCAGTTGAAATCGTCTCCAGGTACCTCTGCGCGCGGGGGCCGGGCCGGGCGGGGCGTCAAGGCCCCGGTCCTGCCAGGCCTGCGGTGGCAACCTCGTCTTTCCCTGCGCGGGAGCCTCGCGTCTTCTTCCTTCGCGCTGTGCCAGCCGGCCGGCCCTCCCCTTCCCCCACACACCTCCACCTGGCCAGGAGCAGGTACGGTCAGGTTAGCTGTGCCTTGGCGGACTCCGGGGGCGTGGTAGGAATTCTGGGCCTTGGGCCATTCAAGGTCAGGGGCGCGCACGCTTCCATCCTGAGCCTCCCCCACTCTAGGCCTGCGCCCAGGGACCCCGCCATTCTCTTGCAAGGCTGGAAAACACACACACACACACACACACACACACACACACACACACACACACACACACCCCACCACAGCAATCTGGGGTGTGCCTCAGGAAAGGTTCCTTCACCAGTGGAGACCTAGACCGAATCAGGAGGGACTAGGCGGGCAGATGCTGGGATCCTGGCCTTGTCACTTACCCTTCTCTCTGTAAGGGCAGCCTCTGCTCCTAGGGGTCGTGACTGTCTCTTCCCCCCACCCCACCTTCTTTCCTCTTTTACACTTTCTTCTTTCCTTTGCTCCTTCCCTCTTTTCTTTTTGTCCTTTTATTTTCCTTTCATCTTTCATGTCTGTGTCATATTCTATCTCCACCGATTCCTTCCAAATCATCCTTCGGGAGGGGTCGCGTGCTGACTTCAGGAGAGACTGGGCCGGGGGTCACTTTTTTCTTCACGCTCAGGTAGCGTCAGGGAGTCCGCTGAGGAAGGGCCCGCGTGGGGCGGCTGTCGGGTGCGGGGTTTGGCCTGTTGTGTCCCCGCGCAGACAAGGCCTCGGTTACGATCACGACCGGATGGCGGCGGCCTTGCCTTCTTTCTCCGCGGGTCGCTCACGGCTGGCTGGGAGACCCGATTTGGGGGCAGCTGCGGCGTCTTTGTGTGTCCACGCCGCGGGCAAGGAGGCCTTCGCCACCCTCATGAGGGACCAGAACCGAGGCCCAAGCAGGCTGGGTGGAGACCAGCCACTCAGGGAGCTTCCCGGGAAGCTCCTAGCTGGCTCTTCTGGGCCTGCGGGTCCCAGCTCCGGCTCTGACTGCGATGAGGGAGCTTGCCTGCCAGTGGTTTCTATCGGGTTTCTATCAGGTTAAAAAAAAAAAAGTTAGATACTGCATCCTGTGGAACTGGGTACGGGACAAGGGGACCCTTCTAAGAGCCAGTATGTTTGAAATAGGTGAAAGGAATCCCAAATCCAGAGCCACTGATACAAACTCCTGTCCTTGTTCCAAGTTGTAGTCTACGGAAAAGAAACCGTTCCCCCCTACCCCCAACACACACATGCCTCTGCATGATGCCCACAGAGTTGTGTTTTCCTTCCCAGCTCGGCAGCAACTGTTTTCGTGGCTCAGCCCACCGACCCGCTGTCTGAGAGGCCGGCACACCCATCCTGCCAACTCCTCCCTGCCATTTTCCTGGCCAGGGAATTGGATTTGAGATCAAGGTTTTAGAATAACTCTCCATCAAGAAGGGGTGGTTTGTAATTACACTCATTATTTCTTTACGCACTTGTAATCCCTTTCACTTCCAAAATAGAAGCACACACGAAAGTCTGAATATTCTGGTCCCAAACCTCTGAACAAACCCACTTCTAGGCACCAGTAAATGTCTGCTGTCTGCTTGACACTCAACGCCTGCTAATTATTTAGTATTCGTTCCATTGGGGGGCTAAGTGTGTTTAAAGAAACGGCCTTTTAAAAAATCACTATGGATAATAGGTATCTTCTTTGGGTATAAAAAGTGGAAAAGGGCTTCCTCCAGGGCTAATGCTTTAAATGAAAATCTCAGAGATCCTGCAGGCTGCCGGATATTTAGGATACCTTGGATTGCGGTGTGGGGTGGCCATGACGCAGAGGAATTTACAGGGCAAGGAAATATTAGGGGGGAGGGGGCTGAGGCGGACAGGACGGCCACGTCGGAGTTCATTGTGTAGGCCACTTCCCTCTTCCCGGCACTGCCAGAGAAAGGGCACCCAGTCAGTGTCCTCACATCTTCCCAGCCTCGCCCTGTGGGGAAAAGCCTGGTGATGAGGGCGTCCCGCGTTTGGGGGGAGAGAGGTTTATGGAACTGATGAAGGCAAAAAGAGAGAGCAAGGGAGAGAGATGGAAGTGCCTGAGGCCGCCAGCCTGGCCGCCAGGGAAGTGGGCTAATGAGAAACACACTCTTGCAGGCACAGTATTCACACGTGAATTTGATTACCCCGTTTCTAGGAGTCACTGCTTTCTGTTAGGAATGGGGTGGCTTTTTTTTTTCCTTCCTCTTCTTCTCCTTCTCCTCCTCCTCCTCCTCCTCCTCCTTCTCCATCTCCTTCTCCTCCTCCTCCTCCTTCTTCTTCTTCCAATTAAGTGTGACTGCAGCCTTTTAATTTACCCCCTGCCCACAAGGGCTGAGGATTAAACACCCACGATTTGGCCAGGCCAAGGAATGGGATTAAAGTCAATGCCCCGTGCTCTCCCCGTTTTAATTTTTAGCCCTGGACTTGAGCCGCGGCCGCCTCACTTGGGGCCTTGCACCTCTCAGCGGAGTCGCCGGGTCTCGTAGGTAACCTAAGCAGGCCAGAATAGTGGCCGGAAAGGGAGGAAGGAAGGCGCCCTGGAAGATTCACAGGGCCCCGGGACAGGCCACATGGAGAGGGCTTCCCAGCCACTGGAGCCCCAGGGTCTCTCAGGCGGAGCTGCCTTTTTCCAAGCCGAACTCGACTTCCATTGATGCCACTTGGCATTTTTTCTCCCCTCGACTCAGGTTTGGGGAGCACGAGGAGGCTTGTAGGTGAGCGTTAGGGTCTTCGCGGATCCAGCAGAGCCAGGTCGCTGGCGCCACCGCCGCCGGGAATCGTGATTCCCAGTTGACAAGGAGCAAGACGCGGGGCGCGCGTGTGCGTGGGGCTCAGGGCCCGGGGCCGAGCGCGCCGCACAGCTAACCAGGCCCTCAAACCCCTCGTCTTGGAGTGGCTGGTCGCTCTCTCCCTGCCAGCCCCTCGCGAGGGCCGTCGTTACAGGAGCAAAGGCGATGTGTGGGGCTGCCCGTGCGCCCCGCACTCTAGGCGGGCAGGGTCGGGGGCCCACACCCGGCGGTGCCCTCTTGGTGGCTGGTCCTTGCCCGGTGTGCTCTGGCAGGGGCGGTGGTGGCTGTGTTTGGGACGGATACTGCGTTGAATTTGACTTTTCGCGGCTAGCCGGGGGTAAACTCGCCTCTCCCGGGGACCGCAGGGGTTATTTACAGGGAGCTCGCCAACCAAACACAACAGTCTAATTTAACCTTTCCAAGTCCTCGTAAATTTTTACAGCTGGGAGCCACGGCGAGGCAAACGAATCTGTTGGTCGTTCCCCGACTTCCCACCAGCCTGTGTGGCTTCTGAAACAATAACTCCTTATGAAATATCATAAATACAGATTTAAATACAGTAGAGCGAGAATGCGATTTGGCTGCCTTTTTATGGCTTCAATTATTGTCTAATTTTATGTGAGGGGCTCCGCTGGCCGCACTCGCACGCGGGACCCGCGCCTTCCTGATGGCGTGATTAATTGTGATATAAAATAGTCCCGCTTAAGAAGGGTGTATGGGGCGGGGGGCAGGGGATAGTCCAGCGGCAAAGCCAGATTTGATCTTTTAATCTTCGTTGGCCACAATTAAAACAAACCCGATCGCAGAGCGGCGCGATCCCTCTGCATAAAAACATATGGCTTTTGCTATAAAAATTATGACTGCAAAACACTGGGCCATTAATAGCGTGCGGAGTGATTTACGCGTTATTGTTCTGCCGGGCGGGCACGTGACGCGCGCGGCCAATGGGGGCGCGGGCGCCGGCAACTTATTAGGTGACTGTACTTCCCCCCCCTGGTGCCACCAAGTTGTTACATGAAATCTGCAGTTTCATAATTTCCGTGGGTCGGGCCGGGCCGGCCAGGCGTTCGGCACGGCAATGGCCACCACCGGGGCCCTGGGCAACTACTACGTGGACTCGTTCCTGCTGGGCGCCGACGCCGCCGACGAGCTGAGCGCCGGCCGCTATGCGCCGGGGGCCCTGGGCCAGCCCCCCAGGCAGGCGGCGACGCTGGCCGAGCACCCCGACTTCAGCCCGTGCAGCTTCCAGTCCAAGGCGGCGGTGTTCGGCGCCTCGTGGAACCCGGTGCACGCGGCGGGCGCCAACGCGGTGCCCGCCGCCGTGTACCACCACCACCACCACCACCACCCCTACGTGCATCCCCAGGCGCCCGTGGCGGCGGCGGCGCCGGACGGCAGGTACATGCGCTCCTGGCTGGAGCCCACGCCCGGTGCGCTCTCCTTCGCGGGCTTGCCCTCCAGCCGGCCATATGGCATTAAACCTGAACCGCTGTCGGCCAGAAGGGGTGACTGTCCCACGCTTGACACGCACACTTTGTCCCTGACTGACTATGCTTGTGGTTCTCCTCCAGTTGATAGAGAAAAACCACCCAGCGAAGGCGCCTTCTCCGAAAACAATCCTGAGAATGAGAGCGGCGGAGACAAG
>NW_007251189.1:205599-206405 GCF_000164805.1 Carlito syrichta | reverse complement strand
CCGAGGAGCCCGAGAGGGAGGAAGCCAGCGCGCGTCTCGCCGCGGGACGCGCGCAGCACACGGTTCCGCTCGGCGTGGCAAGATCTGGCTCCAAACTGCACCCGCAGGGGGCTCGGGGAGTGGGAGGACGCAGCGGAGGGGCCGGGGACAGAGCGGGCGGCCGGGGCCCGCGGAGGGCGGGGAGCCGAAGTTTGACTGCGTGCCATTGTGAGTGACCGTCTGTGCGTCTGTCTGCCGGGGCTCCACTGTGGCCGGCTGGGCGGCTTTCCCCGCCCAGGTCAGCGGCGTCCGGCACCTCGGCCGGGCCGGAGACCCCACCCCGGAGGCTCCCTCGTCCCCGGCGGGGGAGGGGTGCTCCCGGCCCCCTAAACCCGGTGTCTCTCTCCCCCGCAGATAACCCGGCGGCCAACTGGCTCCACGCGCGCTCCACGCGGAAGAAGCGCTGCCCCTACACCAAACACCAGACGCTGGAACTGGAGAAAGAGTTTCTGTTCAACATGTACCTCACCAGGGACCGCAGGTACGAGGTGGCCCGCCTGCTCAGCCTCACCGAGAGGCAGGTCAAGATCTGGTTCCAGAACCGCAGGATGAAAATGAAGAAAATCAACAAGGACCGAGCAAAAGACGAGTGACGCCCTGCGGGTGCGTGCGGAAAAGGGGGCGAGCCAGCGAGAGAGCGAGCGAGAGAGAGGGAGGGAGAGAGAGAGGGAGAGAGACCTGCCCGACCCCTGTTCCCTTCGCTCCCCGACCCGGGCCTCCACTGTCCCCGCAGAAAGCGGCTCCAAGCCTCTGTACCCCCCCCCCCC
>NW_007251189.1:204389-205579 GCF_000164805.1 Carlito syrichta | reverse complement strand
CAGGCTGGCTTGCAGGCCTGCCGCTTTGATGGAGGAGGTATTGTAAGCTTTCCATTTTCTGTAAGACAAAAAAAAAGGGGGGGGGAGGGGGGCTTTAGCGCTGATAGCTGTTTGTGTT
Organism: Carlito syrichta; assembly: GCF_000164805.1. Lineage (NCBI taxonomy): Eukaryota > Metazoa > Chordata > Mammalia > Primates > Tarsiidae > Carlito > Carlito syrichta. Next base: position 205,461 of record NW_007251189.1, on the reverse strand, counting down.
AGCTTGTATATATTTTTTAAAAAAAACCTACCTGTTCTTGACTTAAGGCAAAACGGAAAGAAACTACCTTTTGATAATGCACAACTGTGGATGGCGGGCTGTCTAGTTTTTAGTCTGTGTAGTTAATTTAATTTGCTTTTTGTGCAGCAGTTGTTCTGCCAAGATACTTGAACACCGTGTTTTATTGTGGTAATTATGTTGTGTGACTCCGACTTCTGTGTACTGGGTGACGCACCCGTTGTGATTGTGGAAGCTAGAATTCAATTTGAACTCAGGTTGTTTAGGGGCGGGAGGGAACAGTGGCATAGAGTATAGCTCTGTGGTGGGACATGTCTTCTGTATAACTAGGCTGTTAATCTATGATTGTAAACTAGCTGTAAGGATTTCCCAGTGAAAGAAAAAAAAATTTTTTTAAGCGTTCTCGGGGATGCATAGACTCACGGTTTTCTCCACTTTGGAAATGCAGACATTTTAGTCTCTACATGATCTGTAGTCCTGTCTTGTCCATTGTATATTTAATCTGTATATTAAAGAAAAAGTACATAAGCAGACAAGCTTGAATATTGTTTTTGCACCAAACAGTGAGGAAATTCGGAGCTATACACACGTGCAGAAGGTTACTACCTATGGTTTATGCTTAATTTTAATCGGGGGGAAATGAATGCATATTGTAACGGAGTTAATTTTATTGATAATAAATTATACACTATGAAACTGCCACTGGGCTACTGTAGATTTGTACCCTTGATGACTCTGGGGTTTCCATCGGACTCAACATACACTGTATATATTGCAATAGTTACCTCAAGGCCTACTGACCAAACTGTTATGTTGAAATGATACATTTTTGCCAAATAAAATATATTGATTCTTTCTTCCTTTCTTCTTCTTCTTCTTCTTCTTTTTTTTTGGGGGGGGGTTCTGTTTTGGGGATCTGCTCTGTGCACCTTCTTCTCCAGGGAAGGGGAGCCTGGGTAGAACCTCTGGGTGGGGGGTGGGCTGGGGCGTGGGAGAGAGCCCCAACGGCGTCTCCGGCTGCCTCTCGGGAGCCGAGACCGCCACAGCCCGTCCG
>NW_007251189.1:203434-204223 GCF_000164805.1 Carlito syrichta | reverse complement strand
GGGGGGGGGGGGGGGCCACAACTTCGGGGGCCTTCCAGATGTGGCCAGAGGTTCGTCCTCCCACACCCCCCTTTTCTTCCCTCGCTCCCCTCCTCCCGCCTCCCCCGGACTTCTGCAAAGCTGGCAGTGTCCTACCGCGTAAAGGGGAACCAGGACGCCGGTGCATGGAGCGTCCCTCACCCCCACCCCCACCCCGCCACCAGGTTGGGACACCCTCTGTTGTTGCAGACAGAAGGAACTTCAAAGAATGGGCAGTAAGGGTGTGCCATAAAGGCCGGGTCTGCAAACTGTCTGGAATTCGGCCCTTAATGAGTTTACAACTGTCCAGCCTCAATTAGGATATTCGACCACAGCCCTTTCATTTGTTCATTTGCTCTGTCTGCCGCCGATAAAGCGGCTGCGGAAACAGCTCTTTTATGGGCATTACCCCCTTCGCAGAGTAGATTCCGGTTCCACGCGGAGTGCCGGGGGACTGGGCCCTCGCCCCTCCTTTGGGAGTCGGGCGCTGTGCCCACGGCGGGCCGCGGCTACAAAAAGTTCACGCCAGCCGAGGCTGCGGGGCTGCAGTGCCACAAGATGGCCAGCAGATGGCAGTGTGGCTCCACGCAAGAGGCACCCGCGCCGCCATCTCCCGCCGCCGCGACCCTGGGGAAGTTCCTAAGATGTCGACTTGACGCGAGCCTTGCTGGAACGGGAGCCCCAGGTTTTAGTGAACAGCAGTCCTATATTTTCGGTGCTGTCCACGCCGGCCTGGAAGCCTCGCTGGGAACCAACCGAGCGGCGGGCGCT
>NW_007251189.1:199587-203346 GCF_000164805.1 Carlito syrichta | reverse complement strand
GTCCCCAGCCCGGGGTACAAAGCGCGGGGCAACCCCGGCTGAGCGGCGGACACTGGGACGAACGCCGGCAGCCCCACATCTGCCGACCACCCAGAGAGTGCGCCCAGGGCGCGCCGAGGGCGCACGCCGCGGCCACGGGTCCCGCAGCGGTTCCGGAGGCCCCCGAAACCTGCGATCTGGTCGAGGGTCCGGCGGGCCAGAGCCCAAGAGGGAACCCGGACCCCGAGACCTGGCCGGCTTGCATAGGAGACAAAATCAGGCGGGTGAACGTGGGGCGTCACGGCACTCTTGGTGACGGTCTAGGGTGGGTCTACGGGCCAAGGTGGCCGGGAAGGAGAGTCCCAGGGGGCGGAACAGGCGCTGTTTGGGTTATTCTTTTTTTAAAGTGATGTTTAATGTCATCATCACGCCCAGTTCCAGAACTGGAAGCCGCCCCGACTTTCTCTGGCCGCGCTATTTCCTCCACCGCAGAGGCTTCCAGGCTGCTCCGGGGTTCCCCGGCCCGGGAGGCCAGAAGGGAGGAGACCCCATTCCGGTTCCAGCCTCCCGCCGACCCCGGGCGGGGAGCTTCCCCGGAGGCGGCCCGGGGCGGAGTGCGACGTCAGCGGCGGGCATGGAATCGTTTCCGAGGGAAAAAGCAAAAGCTAACGGGGAAGCCTCCGAAGCACCCCGGAGCCCTGTGAACACGACGTCCAGTGCATTTATTTGGGTCGTAATCGTCTCCGCCAAGCCCACAAAATATTTACGACTCGCATCTCAGCGCTGTACACGCTGTAAAACTGGGGACTGGATTTTGGCTGACGGCTCTCCCGGGTGTGTGTTCTCGCTCGCTCTCTCTCCCCCTCGCTCTCTGTCTACATACATACACGCGCTGGTATTACAGACACACGCCCTCATTACATCTCTGTGTATAATTCACAATATTTCACCGCATCTGGCTGTAAGAAGGGTTTTATAGCTTCCCCGAGAGTCGCCCGTGGCCTTGTATCCAAGCCGCAGATAGAAAGCTCAATTTAACTCCAAATAAACGGTGAAGTCGCAGTTCGGTGGACGCAGAGGGAGTGCTCGATTTATGCCACTACACATACATGAAGTCGCAGATCGGCGTCTCTCCACCGATCGCGGAGGCCCCAGGTAGGTGAAGCCGCCGGGCTTCTAGGAGGCCTCGGTGGACTGGCCCGAAGGGACCTCCCTTCCCCAGGCAGACTGGCGGCCAGGCGGCTGCTTTTCCTCTGGGCAGTCTGGGAGTGGCTTCCCCAAAGCAGGCCTTCACCCTGGCGGGACCCCGCGCCAGGCCCAGCTCATGTGCAGGCGTTGGGCATGGGCTTGTCCTTGCGCCCAGGCCAGGGCCGCGCATCGGACGGACCGGGAGCGGCGCGGGTGGAAACGACCCGAGAGGAACAGCGCCAGCCACCCGAGTCTCAGGCCGGCGCTGTTCGCCGCCTAGAGCTGGGTGTACATTCTTCGTTGGATTTAAATATTGAGGACTATTTGGTAACAAGAAGGGGGGGGCGCGCTTGGCCATTGGGTAGGAAGCTGGGTCCAGGAGAGCAGTGGAAAATATCGACCTAAAAGCAGGCTCGGCTGATGAGAAGCCCGCCTCCAGACGCCTGCTGCCGGCTGAGCGCCCACGAGTGTTTGTGAATATTATCACACAGCACCCAGTGCGTGTCTTTTCGATCAAAGAAGCAGGGAACCAATGATTCAAGAACACACAATTCAAAGGGCCTTATTGAAAGCCCGATTTTTGCCTGACCTTTCCGTTTCAAAATCCAACGTCAGGAGGCAGGAGGAGAGAGAGAAGCCCACAAACGAAAGAGAGGGGTTGGTGCCCGCAGGGCTCGGCCCAGTTGGCTGACTTGGGTCCTGAAGGGCCGAGGCCTTGCGGGCAGTGTCCGGATCTTCCTTGGCCAGGGCAGAGGGGCAGTGCGTCCTGCCAGAGCCGCTGGGACGCGCGCCCGGCCAAACCCAGGCAGGGATGAGCCGGCGGCGAAGGCGCCCAGCCCTTCCTTGGAGACGGCGTGCGCTTCTCCCCGCGCTCCCCGAAATCGCCCTCCACGCGGGCTGTTGTGTCGCCTCGCTCGGGGCAGGTTCTACTTTAAACGCCATCGCTGTCGCCCCCTCCAGCCGCCGAGTCTAGACAGACGGCGGCGGCGGGGCCTTGGTCTCTTGTCTTTGCGTCTTGCTCTGTGTCACTCCGGGAACAATTTATTGGTCTAAAGCCGTCTAATTCTGCCTCTTTGATCTCCTGGCCTTCGTGTTTGCTTCCTCTTCCTTTTACTTTCTTAGGTTTTTATTTCCTGCCAGAAGGCGATGCTATTCGGATTATCTGGATTTTATTCCTCCCATCTTAACCCCTCCATTCCCTGTCCCAGTCATGGTATCATCTGATTCGCCATAAAGGGCATCCCGGGATATGGTCCCCTCCAGGGTTCCTGGACTCCCTCGGAGGAGGCCATACAGCGCCCACCTGCCCCGGCAGCCCCTGCCTCCCCACCCAAGCCCAGGCGATTCACCCTGCAGGACAGGGGCTCCGTGGAGTCCCGACATGAACCCTCCCTCCGCCTTTTGTGTTCCTAGGACCCCCGAGAGGGTGCGGTAAACAGGGGTGGCCTGGACCCTCTGAAAGTGATGGGAAGTGCTTTGTACACAAGGAACCAGACTCTATAATTTAGAGGAGAATTTCCAGGGCAATTCCATTGTAAGGTCGGGTTTATGGTGTGTAATCGAGCCGGGCAGTAAAAGGTGGCCAAGCTTCCAGCGTGGCCTGTGCAGTTTATGAGGCATTTAGGGAAGGGTCCTCCCCACCATCCTCCACCCCACGGTGGGAGGCCGGGGCTTCAGCGGGTCTAACGTAGTGCAGGGGTCGGAGGCCTGGGAAGCAGGAGTTGAAGTCTCCCTCGGGAGGAGTGAGAGTGCTGTGCGCTCTGCTCTCTGTGAGCTCATAGTTGGATAGGTGCAGGCTCCCGAGCTGGGTAGCCTTTGTTTTTTAAAAGACATGGGGGTCCAGAGTGGGTTGCAGTCCCCAAGCCGCAGCCTCTCCAAATCAGTTCTAAAGCGTGCATTGCTCCCACGCACCCAGACCCATGAAATGAAGGCCTGGGGATGTCTTGGGTGAAGGTTGCCAGAAACTCCCGGCACTGGGAGTGCCTGGAAAGGTGCGATCCTGAGGTTCCTCCAAGCTGGGGGAAAGAAACCCGGTTCCCCGTGAGCCAGGGGGGACCAGGGACCGTAGGGAGGACAAAGGAGTCTTCAGCCATTTATCCAGCTGCCGGAGGCCAGCCAGGTGCCCAGGAGCAAACGCACACAGCTTGCAGCGCTGCAGTGTCCAAGAGGAAGGGGGGGGCCCACGTTAATAAATCTGTTGGCAAATGAGGCTCATTAATAGATAAATATTTCACTGCTTCCTTTAGGGCGGATAAACAGTGTGCCGCCGATTAAGGAAAGGAAGCTGGGAGACGTTGACTTTATTCGAACCACATGGTTCCAGTTTGTGGTGGCATTTTCGCCGCAGCTGTAAGCGACGCTGCGCCTGCCCCGTCTGGATGCGAGTCTAAGTCCGGCTTGTCGCCCACTGGACCTGGGTGAGGGGAGACTGGGCACAGAGTCGATCCGCGCATAGCGGAGACCTGCCCACAAGGCCACCGTGGGGCGGGCGGGCGCAGAGACCCTTCCAGGGGCTGGGCGGAGGACAGAAGAGGGGACAGGGAGGACGCACGGGCTCGGTCCGGAGTTCACCCCCAGGCGCGAGGGGGCCGT
>NW_007251189.1:198631-199247 GCF_000164805.1 Carlito syrichta | reverse complement strand
TATTTGAGCCTCTTCCCCTTCCATTCTAGGCGGCCGCGGGCCCCGCGGAGCGAGACCACCTGTGAGGGCTGCCGAGATTGGCGGAGGCGGTCATGTGGGCGGTCACGTGCTGCGGCGAGCTCCGTCCAAAAGAAAATGGGGTTTGGTGTAAATCTGGGGGTGTAATGTTATCATATATCACGCTACCTCGTAAAACCGACACTGAAAGCTGCCGGACAACAAATCACAGGTCAAAATTATGAGTTCTTCGTATTATGTGAACGCGCTTTTTAGCAAATATACGGCGGGGGCTTCTCTGTTCCAAAATGCCGAGCCGACTTCTTGCTCCTTTGCGCCCAACTCGCAGAGAAGCGGCTACGCGGCGGGCGCCGGCGCCTTCGCCTCCACGGTGCCGGGCTTGTACAATGTCAACAGCCCCCTCTATCAGAGCCCCTTTGCGTCCGGCTACGGCCTGGGCGCCGACGCCTACGGCAACCTGCCCTGCGCCTCCTACGACCAAAACATCCCCGGGCTCTGCAGTGACCTCGCCAAAGGCGCCTGCGACAAGGCGGACGAGGGCGCGCTGCACGGCCCGGCCGAGGCCAATTTCCGCATCTACCCCTGGATGCGGTCTTCA
>NW_007251189.1:191066-198611 GCF_000164805.1 Carlito syrichta | reverse complement strand
GCGACTCCCGGCGGCGCAGCCTTTCTGGTTTTAATTAGAGCCGAGGCGCCATTGCGTGGAGCCCACAGCATTGTATGTAAATGAGGCTCATAAAACTTTTTATGGCCCAATTAATGGGTTCGATCCTCGTAAATTTATTTAACTCCGTTTGCCTTGGAATTTTAACATTAAGTTTGTTCGCTATTCTCCTTCTCTCTCTCTCCCTCCTCTGTCACCCTCCCTCCCTTTCTTCTTCTCTCCCTCCCTCCTCCTCTTCCTTTCTGCCTGGCTTTTCTTTCTCAAAAGCTGGGATGGTCAACCCCTCCAGGGGCCTTCACGCGCCCCTGTGCCAGGGGCTGTTTCAGGAGGGAAGCCGGGAAGGGCTGGAGACGGAGGGTCGGAGTGCCCTCGAAAGGTCCCGAGGATGGGGCGCGGGCTGCTGGGAAGGGGCGCCCACTTGCCTAGCAAGGCGAGGAAGCGGCCGGGATCGCCGCTGAATGGCCAAAGTGCGGCGTCTCCCACTCGCCCACACTCTATATTTACAATTTCTCTTTGTCAGGGGGAAGCAGGACATTGTGGAAACGTAGCCGGCTGGAAAGGTCGGCTGGAAAGTTGGGATTCTGCGCCTTCGCTCGTTGCAGAGCGGCCTGCGCGTCTGGCCCCGCCGCTGGGGTCTTCCGTGGACACTCCCAGTCCTCCCCCAGCCCATGGGCGGGGGGCAGAGGGGCATGCGCTCCTGGGACTGGGGCCGCAGGAGGGTGCAGGCCCGGGACAGCAGCCTGGCGAATGCCCCGTCCCGTCCTCCTGTCTGTCCGCGTGTCCATGTGTCGCGTGTCTGTTCTCAGGGCCGGACAGGAAGCGGGGCCGCCAGACCTACACGCGCTACCAGACGCTGGAGCTGGAGAAGGAGTTCCACTTCAACCGCTACCTGACGCGGCGCCGCCGCATCGAGATCGCCCACGCGCTCTGCCTGACCGAGCGCCAGATCAAGATCTGGTTCCAGAACCGCCGCATGAAGTGGAAGAAAGAGCATAAGGACGAAGGTCCAGCTGCCGCTGCAGCCCCCGAGGGCGCCGTGCCCTCTGCCGCCACTGCAGCCGCCGCCGCCGCCGCCGCCAAGGCCGACGACGACGACGATGAGGAAGAGGAGGATGACGATGAGGAGGAGTGAGGGGCCGAGCCAAGGCCCTCGCTGCAGCGGACAGTCGGAAGCGCGTCTTCAAGAGACTCACTGGTTTTATTTACGAAAATGGGAAAAAGAAAAAGAAAATGTAAAAAAAAAAAAAAAAAAAAATCCCAGTCCCTGACCCGCACTCCACCCACCCCATCACCTACTCTGGCTCCCAACTCTTCTGGATTGAGCGACGACCAAGACTGAGTCGCCTTGGGGACCCCCGCCCCCCTCTGCCTCCGAGGACCCCAACAGTCACTCCCCAGCCCCAGGCCAGTCAGCCCCGCGCTGGCGCGGCCAAAATACTACCTAGCACAGGCCTCCCCAAGAGGCACCCCCAAACTACCTATGGGTCCAGCCCTAGAGGGTCTCCACTCCCAGGAAGGCTGGACCAGTCCCAACACTGGCAGACACCCAGCACCACCCCCCATACCTGCAAGAACATGACTCTCAGTACTACCTACTCCCCCAAAACTACCTATTTTGTGCTGGCTGGCTTGCCTGCTACCTAGTGCCGACTTCTCCCAGGCCAAGCCCTTGCTGCTTATGGCGCACAGCCTTTGGGGTCCCCGAGGCTGCCCTGAGAATGTGCTGGGGCCCAGGGCATTGGCATCTATTTAAATTGAAAAATAATATATTTATTCCAAAGCATTCTAAGTGCTGCACCCTAGAATCCCTCTCTCTCTGCTTAGCACCCGAAGTTCAGGCCCATCACCCTCCATTTCTGGGGGGAGCATTCCTGAGCTAGCTGCAGACCTGCTTTGTAGGACTGTGGAGATGCCCCCAGCTTCGCTGTCCTGTCCTCTGGCCCCTGTGTCCTACTGTTCAGCTGTGTCAAATACGTACACCCTGACGTTTCCTACAATAGCGAATACTGTATATTTGAACAAGATTTTTTTTGGTTATTTCTATAGTCTTGGAGTTCATTTGTAAAGCAATGTCTTGACTTGGGAAGGATGTGTTAACGGGGTGACTTTGTAGCATGGTGTGTTGTCTTGAGCTGACTCTGTAGTGGGTGGGGAGGCCCAGTGCCCTCCTCAATGCCCTTCATCTCCTGTGTTGTCCTGTGTCCCCTCAGCTCCAGCCTGGGGTCCAGGGAAGTCACTGCTTCCCAGCCCAGCTAGCCGTGTTTTATGTAACAAAAATAAAAATGCTTGGTGACAAAGAAAAGTGTGAACTGTGTTATCCAGAGGGGCCTGGGGAAGGGGAGGTAAGCATGGCCGGAGGGCGATCCCTGGCTGTGTCTGTGTGTACAAAAGGCTGCTGGGGAAGCAAAAGTGGGGTGACTGTCCTCAAGTCCAAGTTTCAGGTGTATATGCGCAAGTCATGTCCCTTTTTATGGACTTTTGTGTGTATTTGTGCCTATTTTGTGTGTATTTCTGTGTACGTTTGTATTTTTACACAATTCCATAATTGTGTCTATTTTGGTGTCCATAATTGGGTGTATGTGTTTCCATGTCTCTGAGCGTGTGTGCTTTCCTGTGTTCATAATGGTCTGTGTGCCTTTCTCTGCGTAGAGACTTTTGTCTGACTTTTTGTGTGTGCTCCCACCTCTTGATCCCTTGAAAACAGAATCTCCAGTAGATGCATTATATTCTATGAACCTACATAAATTCCATAGGAAATTTCAGATCCATCCTATCCTCTAAGTCTGGGGATTGAGCTTGGAAAGGGGTATTATTACCCTGTGTCTGAGCCCAGATTATTCCGCATGCGCCCTGAACTCGGCCCCCCGAGCTAGGAAATGGGATTTAGGGCCGCTGCCGCAGTCCCCCCACCCCGCCTTCGGGCGGGGAGGGCGCCCCAGGGCCCAGCACTGCAGCAGAGGGGTGCGGGAGGGGCCGCGGACCCCTGCTGGGCTGCGCAGCCTCTGCAGGGGCGGCAGGGTGCGGGGAAGGGGCAGAGGCGAGGGGCGGCGAGGGCAGCGCAGGGCATTCGGAGATCCGCCGGGGAGACCTCGTCGCCAGTCTGCCGCCTGGGTTGGGCCCCGCTTCTTAAGGCTCTTTTAATAAAGCAGGACCCAAAAGGGTCTGTAAAGCCGGAGGCCCCAAATCGGGGCGGCCTCCGTGGTAAGATGGCGCCGGTGTAAGAGCTGCCTCCTCTCAGTGATGGGGAAGGGGTCATAAATCCGTTGTTGTTTATGAAAATTTACAACTTTGCAATACAACTTTATGAGTTGTTCGGCCCTTCCATTGGCCGCTGTCGGTCATGTGGATGGGAACCGTGAACATGAACTTTTTTATAATTTCCCTTGCGAGAATAGAGCCGCATTCTTTTGCTCCGCTCCGTCCTGCCTGCTTCGGAGCTCTGCCTTCCAGCCCGGCTCGGCTGCGCTTTGTCCGGCGATGGCGAGCGAGGGGAAGCCCTGGCCAGGCCGGGCCTGGCGGCTCCCGCTGGAGGTGGGGCGCGCCCAGTCCCCGGAGCCGCGCCGGCAGCTTCGCGACTCGCAACCTGGCTAATTTCCTGCGTCCTCTGGCACCAGGAAGGAGGACAGTTCATCTCTCGGCTGCCCAAGCGACAGCTGTCAGAGGGGCAGGAGCTTCTGGGAGCCGCCATCTGAAGGTGAGACATGTGGGGAGGAGACAGGAGCAAAAGTGGTGAGGTGACAGCCGGCGGCGGCAGCGGTGGAAGGGGCACTCCGGGTGGCTTTGAAGAGGGCGTACTCACCCTCACCCTTGCTCACGCATTCACACTCGCCTCCGTCACACACTAGGCGACACACACACACACACACACACACACACACACACACACCACTCCCTCTTCCCCTCCGGGGCTCACCATGACAGTAAGTGCCCGCCTTCCTTCCGTGGCACAGCGCCCTGGCACAGGGCAGCACCACTTGGGTCTTCTCTCCCCCATCCCCAGCGACCCCACGAAGCCCAAAGGGAAGTGACCCCGCACTCTGCCTTCCCCCGCCAGCCTCTTGGATTTGGATTTTTGGTTTTTTACCATTCATGCCCACTTGGTTTGATTACATTTTCCCAACGACAGGAGGCAGTTCCCTACCTGGGAAGGTGGGAAGAGGTGAGCGCAAAGTGCCTTGACCCACGGGCGTTTTGTTAGCATCAACACTGCACTTTCCGTTCCGTGGGAAATGGTTTCGGAGAGAAAGGTAGAACTGGAGGGAAACAAACGAAAACTTACTAATTCAGCCAGAGTGCTCCGCGGGCGGCCTGCTTCTCTCTGCCCGGCTTTCCGATGAGAGGTGTCTGAAGCGCGCGAGAGGGACTAATGCGTGGGTGGAATTCTGTGTTGGAGGAGAGGAGGGGGTTAATTGGCTGGATGTTACTTGGCGGGAAGTTTCGGTGCAGAGGACGTTGTAGTGTTGGCGCGGGTGGCGAGGGCCCGCCGCTAAGGTGGAAGGAAGGACGCACACTGAGCCTGGGCGATCAGGGGACCCCCCCAATCCACCTCGGCATGGCGGACTGGCGTCCGCGCTCCCCCCCGAAGGGCTGTGGAGCTGCCGGGAGGAGGCGCGGAGGGTGCCGCTGGCGGTGGCTTTGCGTAGCGGGTGGCACGAACTGTGGCTCGGCCTAGACGCGCGTCGGGCCAGATTTGCCCTGGCAACTCCCGGGGCAGCGACAAGAACCGATCCCGGGGTGCTGGGCTCGAGTGCTTTTGTGTTTTGGTTTTGCTTGTTGCTTCCCCGTCTTGCTAGAATATCTTGGTGTGCATGAGCTAAATACGAAGGGGCCGTGGATGTTTGGGACGTTCACTGGCGCCCGGGGAGCGCACCCCGGGCGGATAAAGCGGCGCATTTGCATCCTAGGGCCGCTGGCTTCCTGACTGCGGCTGCCGCGGGCAGATTATTTATTGCGACCGTGCAGGGCGCTCGCTGCTGCCACGCTGTGGCCGTCGCCGGGACCGGCGCCAGCCGCAGCCCGCCTCTTGCAGCCTGGTGCGACCGCTGTTCGGGCCCCTCAGAGATTTCCCAGCAGGCAGGAGAGAGAGGGACGAAAGGGGACCTGGGGGGCGGCCTCCCAGGGCCTGTTTGGCCGGGAAATATCCCCGTCTCGGCCACCCCCGACAAGAGCTGGACGCTGGAATAGACTCGGGTCCTCCTCCCACCCCCACCCCAGCACCATGGAGACTGGTTGCACAGGCCGCCTGGCACGTCATGTCTGCTTCTGTCCTAACTGCGAGACCCAAGGCGCCCTGGGGGCCACGCTGGTTCGGGGAACGCGCTGGCTTTGGGATTCTGAAATCGGAGAGACCACTTGTAGTCCTGAGGCCTGCAGGCCTCGCTGGCTCTGAGGAGGACTGGCTATGGCAAGGAAGGCCGGCTTGGGTTCCGGGCGGGGGCCTGTGACTGGCAGAGGCCGCACCTGTGTGCTTTGGGCTCTGGCCTGGGCTAGCGATCTGGCTGGACCGAAGTGGCCTTCAAGGTCCCACGCCCACACACTCCCAGGGCGTCCTCCAGGATGGCGGAGGTCGAGTTGCTCAATGGGCAGCCCAGGGCAAGGGCAGCCGACTGTGGGGCCCAGCTGGCCATCCGGCGTCCCTTGGAGAGAAGCTGAAAGGTAAGTCGGCTTTCTGTGTGCCTTTAACAGAGATGAGAGCCCTGGGGTGGCCATTCTCACCATCCCAGGAGAGGCTCTCTGGAGGGTCTGGGGCTCCTATTCTTGCCTGAATAGGTCGGTCGGTCGGTCGGTCTCTCTCTCTCTCTCTCTCTCTCTCTCTCTCTCTCTCCCCACACACACGCATGCATGTGTGTATATATAGCTAGTTGGAGAGATAAATTGGTCAGCTGCCTACATGATATGCACCAGCCTTGGCTAACACTTAAAGATTTCAATGTAATTTATATTTTTCCATCTTAGTGCCTACAGAAACTAGAAATATGTTTCCTGGCTCTTAGGTGAAAAATCAGATTCTCTCATTGGCTGGAACAATTATTAGATCGAGAATCCAGGTCAATGCATGACCAATAATAATAGATGTAAATTGACGCCAGCCCCAACACTGTGTGGAACATAGAGAAATGAAAAGAAAATTATAAATATAAACATTTTTCAACATCTCAAAAGCCGTTATTTTCATGTTAAATGATAGCTTGCTTAAAATCACTGTCATCTGATGATTTTGTTTCAGAAAACAATAAACATGATTTTCTTCAAGCAGCTTTTTTAAAAATTACCTTTTTATGTTTTTTATTTGAGTTTTCATTTTCACCTATTGAATTATTTCCCTGAAGAAATGTGAGGGGAAATTTCAAATTCCAGCCTATCCTTTGAGGCCCTTCTTTATATGCAAAGGAAAAACTTTCCAGGCTGGATTGATTGAGGCACAGGCATAAGGCTCTGGGGGGTGGGGGAGCTGGGGAGTAGCCCCCATCACCCAGCAAGTAGCTGCCTCCCAGGGTACCCTCTTAGGCTCTGTGGAGGTCGACCTCAGGCCAACCCTTTCTCAATTTTTTCCCTTTGGGGGAAGAGAGGGTGTGAATCGAAAATCAAGGAAGAGATTAAGTCGTTACCAGATTCCTAAGGGATCATTGTCACCTCCCTCCTAAGTCCTGAACGCCATGAGCCTGTGTTGGCAAGGGTTGTACAGATCTTATAAACTGTCTCCAGAAATCCAACCAAATCGCGCAAATAGTCTTTCTTCAACCTACACAGAATTGAGGATTTTAAAGCTAATTCAAGGGGTTTTACAAACCCCACAAACACAGTCGTAAAAATGCCATTGGGCTGATATCATATTTTACAGAGAGAGAGACAGAGAGAGAGAGAGAGAGAGAGAGACAGACAGACAGAGAGAGAGAGACAGACAGAGAGACAGAGAGAGATATCTGTGTGCTGTAAAAGTCAACTATCTCAAAGGCACACCTCTCAAGAGAGAGACCAGTCCAGGGCAGGTTTTTCATGTCCTACTTTGGGACCGCCAGGCCTGGGACAGCAGTAAAAGCAATTCAGGATTTCTGGAGCCGGGGAAACAACTATTCCCGTTTCTGGAGCAAATGCGGGGCGGCAGCCCTCGGAGCAGTCCCAGGAAGGGCAGGAAAGAAGGCGCGCCCCGAGACAGTGCCGGCTGTCGGGCGCCCCGGAAAACAAACCCATCAATTATCCCACAGCCTTGGGCCCTGCGGAGCTGCCCTCTGTGCCCGGCTCAGCCAGGGGCCCTGCGTCTCCTGCGCTTCTGGAATCAGGGCAGGGAGAGCCCGCATCTGGATTTTTCTTTGCCTCAGCTCTGAGCTCCGGGGGCGCATGGCTAGTCCCAGGGTGCTGGGGCAAGGGAGCAGGTCCCACGGCTGGCTTCGGAGCCCATTCTCACCGCTGCTCCTCTGTCGGTCCCTTCTCGTTGAAACCAGTGGTTTCTGGCCTCTCAATTCCCTGGGTTCAAAGGCGGGATGGGGGTGCCCAGCCGGAAGGGATGCTTTGAGACCAGGCAGGCTC
>NW_007251189.1:189028-191046 GCF_000164805.1 Carlito syrichta | reverse complement strand
GGGGGGGGGGCGGGAAGAACCTATGTCTGACTGTGTCCTGGCCGGTTCGAGGTGAGCCGCCAGCTCTTGGCTGCAAGGCCCAGGCCCTTGGCAGGAGTAGAGAGGGAGATAACAAGGAGGTTCCCCGGCCCCTAAGGCGCAGGAGTGGAGGGCAGGGAGTGAAGAAGGCCTGGTGTCTCGGAGCCCCTCTCTCCACGCCCACGAAGAGGGGCGCGCGAGGGGAGGGCCGGTTCAGGGCCCAGCCGGGAGTGCAGGCCGGCGGGGAGCAGAGCCACCCTGGTCACCGCCCCTCCGGGCGCGGGACGGTCGGGTTTCCTGCTGGGGAAGGTGCAAAACCAGCAAAATCTAACAAGGCAAAAAGGGGAGGAGGAAAGAGCGGGCCTGGCGGGGCCTCCGCGGCGTCCCGGGGGCTGGTGCCCGACTCTGGCCTGATCCTCACGCCCCTGCGCCCGTGCCCACCGCTGGCGTTCGGGAAGAGAGCCGGGCCGGCTGGCTGTGCGCGCCCATTAATCTGCCGGGCGGGCGGCGGGCTGGCGGGCTGGGGGCTGTTTGTAACTTTGCTGCCTCGGTCGCCGCGGTCCCCGGGGAGCGGGCTCCGGCGCTCGCTCCCATTGGCCGCCGCCGCGTCAGCTGGTGCGATTTGCTGCTGTCGCTTTTGGCGTTCGGCCATCCAGAAACAAACCAGTTCGATGACTACTAATAGTTATAGCCAGATGTACTAATACACAACAAATCACAGTCCTGCAGAGGGGCGCGCAAATGAGTTCCTATTTTGTGAATCCCACTTTCCCCGGGAGCCTGCCCAGCGGCCAGGACTCCTTCTTGGGCCAGCTGCCCCTCTACCAGGCCGGCTATGACGCGCTGAGGCCCTTCCCGGCCTCGTACGGGGCGTCGAGCCTCCCGGACAAGACGTACACCTCACCTTGTTTCTACCAACAGTCCAACTCGGTCCTGGCCTGCAACCGGGCATCCTACGAGTACGGGGCCTCGTGCTTCTATTCTGATAAGGACCTCAGTGGCGCCTCGCCCTCGGGCAGTGGCAAGCAGAGGGGCCCCGGGGACTACCTGCACTTTTCTCCCGAGCAGCAGTACAAACCCGACAGCAGCAGCGTGCAGGGCAAAGCCCTCCATGACGAAGGCGCCGACCGGAAGTACACGAGCCCTGTTTACCCTTGGATGCAGCGGATGAACTCCTGCGCGGGTAAGGCTTGTCCCTGCAGCCCCCGCCCGCCCCCCCCCCCGGCAGTGGAGGGAGAGGGAGACAGGAAAAGAAGGAAGGAAGGAGGAAACCAAGTAGGAAGAGGAAAGAACAAGTAAAGTTTCTTTGCCTGTAGAAAGAGATTTTAGGAAAAGAAAGAAAGGAGGGAAGAAAAGAACTCCATTCCCAATGGGGCGATCAGGCCAAGGCAGGGCATCCGTGTCCATGTAAGGTGACGCCTGAGAAGAGGGTGGGGGGAATCACTGCCATGCTATGTGAGACCCGTGACTGGGGCACCCTGAAGAGAGAGGCTGGTCCGGGAAAGCCTGCCCATGCTGCGTCCTGGGTACACCCAGCTCGGGTTCTCAAGCCAGAGGGCCTTCTGCACATCCTCACTGATAACCCACCTCCACCTCCCACCTCCCTCTCCATGCTGCCCTTCAGAAACCCACACACAGAGAGTGCCATTTGGCCTCCTCCAGTGTCTCCCCAAAGCCTTGAGAGGGCCCCAGCCTCAGCCCCAGGATTTTTTTCCTGCTCTCTCTTCCCGCCCCCCGCCCCCTTTTCCTCAACTGCTCACTCTCAGCCAACTTCTGCCTTCTGAGCCCCAGACACCTGTCTTGGGGGGACACCCACCACCGGGGGCATCTTGGGCACCAGATCAGACAGCCCAACCCAGTCCTACCTTGCCTGAAACCCCAGGCTTCCCATAGCTCCATCCCTTCACTCCTGGCTTCCAAAGACTCCACAGGGATTCCCCTTTGCCTTGGAGCAGGACAGAGCCTAATGCAGATTTTTGAACTTAGTGTTTTGTGTTGAA
>NW_007251189.1:173074-189008 GCF_000164805.1 Carlito syrichta | reverse complement strand
CCCCCCCCCCCCCCCCCTCGGGGGGGTGTTCTGTATTTCTCAGAAGGGTCACATAATTTGGGG
Organism: Carlito syrichta; assembly: GCF_000164805.1. Classification (NCBI taxonomy): domain Eukaryota; kingdom Metazoa; phylum Chordata; class Mammalia; order Primates; family Tarsiidae; genus Carlito; species Carlito syrichta. The sequence continues at coordinate 188,945 of NW_007251189.1, read as the reverse complement.
AGATTTTTAAAGATTTGAGAGGACTGACCATTTTAACTCTCCAAAAAAATGGTTTGAGTTCTGACACGGCTGGCCACAGTAGCATCCTCATAGAGACCACTATGTGAATTCAGAGTGTCTACACCACTCAGAGCGTTCCACACTAACCACCCCCAGACATACACACGCTACGTCCCCACAATAACAAGACTTGGGTGTCCCAAATTAAGAACGCCCATTCTATTATTTTGTCTACAATGGTTTCCTTATGAGGTAGATTTTCCAAAAACAACTTCCCTCCCCAGTCGTTTTAGGTGGAAAACACCTCGCTTGGCATGAAATTCTCTTCTCCCACCCAGTCCGCTTTGGGCCCCAGACACAGTGGGAGAGGCTGGGGTGGAGGCGGGGTGGCTCCCAGCCCAGAGGCCCCTTGTGGGAGGCACCGGGCTGACTGGGGTGGCCGTCCAGACCCCTGGCTCACCCGCGCCCGGCCACTTATGCCCGCAGGTGCTGTGTACGGGAGCCATGGGCGCCGAGGCCGCCAGACCTACACGCGCTACCAGACGCTGGAGCTGGAGAAGGAGTTCCACTTCAACCGCTACCTGACGCGGCGCCGCCGCATCGAGATCGCCCACGCGCTCTGCCTGACCGAGCGCCAGATCAAGATCTGGTTCCAGAACCGCCGCATGAAGTGGAAAAAGGAAAACAAGCTCATCAATTCCACGCAGCCCAGCGGGGAGGACTCTGAGGCGAAGGCGGGCGAGTAGACGGGCAGGGACCAGGCCAGCGCTGCAACCTCCTCCAGCTTTGCCCCTGGCCCTCGCCTGCTCCCCGACTTTTCTCCCCGCCTGCGCCCACCCGGGGGCTTCCGCAGCTTCAGGGGAGCCCGGAGCTTTGCAAGCATCTGAGCATTTATTTCTTACAAAACAAAACAAAACAAAACAAACAAAAATCCCCACTCGCAGCCAGTACCAGCGGTGGAGCGGGGCGCGCTGTGCACACACAGTCCCGCTCCACAAGGCTGCCCAAACCGGCTCTGGGGTTCCGGGGTGCGTCCTGGATTCGTGCGGGGCTCGTATGCCAGTGCCTCTGCGCTCCCCGAGCTCGGGATGCGGGGTGGCTGGGGTGGAAAAAGCCCCGGGCCGAGCCCCGTTTCGTGTTTGGGCGCCTCCGCCTCGGTCCCTCGCCAGTGAGTCCCGAAGGGCATCCCCAAATCAGCTCTGGCTACCGGAAAGAGGGGGTCTAAGGGCTGGGGCCCCGGCCTTGCCGCGGCCTCCCAGGACCGCCCCCCGACAGGAAGAAGCTCAAGGAACAAAGGGGGCCCCAACAGAGCCGAGTCTCTCGCCTCGCGCGCAACCGTCAGTGGAAAAGAAGCGGCCTCGGCGGAGGCGAGCTAACCGGGCGCGGGTGGAACATCCCAGCCCCAGGAGCGACTGGGCTCCCTTCGGGCTCCCGCCCGGGATGCCGGCGCCCGGTCTCCGCAGCGCCCGCGCCACCACCACAGCCCCTTTTAGGACTCAACCAGGGGGCCCGGGGCCATGGGAGCGGCAAGAGTCCTGGCTTCCAGGCGTGCCAGGGGCGCCTGCGACGCCGGGCCTCCAGCGGGGAGGCTCCCCTTGCCTCTCAGCTGTATTTGTGATTCGCTTTCCTCTTGCGGAGCCCAGGGAAATAACCACGGAGATACCGGGCACTGCCACGAAATGCTTCCATTAGCGCCCTCATTCTACTTCTGGAGGTTGAAGCAAGCCACCTATAGCTCGGCCCACGGATCCCTAGACCCCAAGCAGCCTCTGTGGCCGCGCGGAGCCTGGGCCCACGCGCTGGATTGGCCGAGAACCCTCCGACTTGGGGCCCGGCTGGCTCGAGGAACCGGACCCTGCGGTGAAGATTCTCCAGGCTGGATATGTAAGCAAATCCAATAGCAAACTAATGCCACGAAAACCATATTTACACGAAAGAAAAATCGACTACGGTTGGAAAAGTGTATGGAATTTGACCTCGCCTTGGAGAAACACTGCACAAAAGCTATCTTTAATAGACGCCTGTCATTCTGGAGCGGCAGGGACACTGTCCCTCATGCGCTCGCAAAAACAGAGCCGTAATTGTAGCTGCTGAGGCGGGCAGGATTTATTTCTCCAATTGGCTAAATGGTTGTTCCCCTCCTTCCCCGAAGAAGGTGATATCCGCATTCTCAAAATTCAGAGCTGCCGGCGGGACAGGCAGAACCGACCCCAACCTCGACACAAAAATAAGCGGGGCTGCAAAGCGGGGGAAATAAAGTTGTAAATAAAAATGCAAGTCACCACCTCCCCCCGATCCTCTGCATCCTCGCCCGGCGCGCGATCGGCAGCTGACGGCCTAACAATTGGTACATCCTAATGGAACTGCGAGGGAAATGCAATATTTTGCCATAATGGGCTGTAACCTCAATTCGACCCCGGCCCTTGCAGCCCGGGGTCGGAAGCGGGGCAATGCGCCCTGCCTCCAGCGGGTGGCGCTCGAGTCCGACTGAACGGCGGCCACGGGCGGCGGGCACGCGCCCGGGGCGCGCGCGCCACCCCTCTCGCCTCCACCCAACTCCCCCATTAGTGCACGAGTTTACCTCTAGAGGTCATCAGGCAGGATTTACGACTGGACAACAAAAGCACGTGATTCGAAGTCGTACCCCATATTTGGGTGCCTACGTAGGAGGGAACCAAGTACATGTCCCAGTCATTTCCATAATTCATCATAAATTGTGCAAGGGTGCTATAGACGCACAAACGACCGCGAGCCACAAATCAAGCACACATATCAAAAAACAAATGAGCTCTTATTTTGTAAACTCATTTTGCGGTCGCTATCCAAATGGCCCGGACTACCAGTTGCATAATTATGGAGATCATAGTTCCGTGAGCGAGCAATTCAGGGACTCGGCGAGCATGCACTCCGGCAGGTACGGCTACGGCTACAATGGCATGGATCTCAGCGTCGGCCGCTCGGGCTCCGGCCACTTTGGCTCCGGGGAGCGCGCCCGCGGCTACGCGGCCGGCGCCAGCGCGGCGCCCGCCGAGCCCAGGTACAGCCAGCCGGCCACGTCCACGCACTCGCCTCCGCCCGACCCGCTGCCCTGCTCCGCCGTGGCCCCCTCGCCCGGCAGCGACAGCCACCACGGCGGGAAAAACTCCCTGGGCAACTCCAGCGGCGCCTCGGCCAACGCCGGCAGCACCCACATCAGCAGCAGAGAGGGGGTTGGCACGGCGTCCGGAGCCGAGGAGGACGCCCCCGCCAGCAGCGAGCCGGCGAGCGCGCAGAGCGAGCCGAGCCCGGCGCCGCCCGCCCAGCCCCAGATCTACCCCTGGATGCGCAAGCTGCACATAAGTCATGGTAAAGCCAGCCTTCTTCTAAGCGCACGCGGCCGCGGGGACGCGGCTCTCGGTCCCCCTCTCTCCCTTGCCGCCCTCTCCCCCAGCCTCCCTCCTGGCCTCGCCTCTCCGGGCCCTGCGGAGCCCTGCGGAGCCTCTCCCCGCCGCCCGCCCGCCCCTGCCTTCCTCCTTCCCTCTTCCCTTCTTCGCAGCACCCTGCGCTCGCAGAGCGGGGGGATCGGCCGCTGGCTGGGCAGGTTTGGGCGCCGAGGCGGGGAGGAAGGGCGAAGCCCGTCTGCAACCCCAGCGCCTGGGAGCGCGCTCCCGGGTCAGGCCGGCCGAGCGGGGCGCGGAGAGGTAGAGGCAGGCAGTAGGAGCCGCGAATCGGGCTTGTCAGGGCGGATAATTTATGAGGAGGGCGACGCTGGGGAAACAGCGTTACTAATTGGAGCCCCGAAAAGGGGCTTGGGGGGAACAATCGAGGCGAGAGCCGGCGGGATTATGAAGTTTGGGGTCTGGCGGGAGCGAGGAGGAAAGGGAAGAGAAAGAAAGCAGCCGCCCCAAGCGCGCAGGCTGGAACGCGCGGCAGCTCGCGGGGCCGGAACTTTCAGGGGGGGTGACCTGGAGGCCACTTGGGCGCTCAGAAGAGGGGCTGTGCTTCTGTGGGCTCCTGAGCAGCGGGCAGCCCGCGAGGGCTGTGCCCCGGCTCGGGACGCCCGGGGCAGGGCCAGAGGGCAGGAGAGGGGCCAGGGATCGCCGGCGGCCCTCCGGGACGCGGCTCCGGGCTCAGATGGGCGATTGTTCCCAGAGTCCAAATCGTATTGTTTCCTCTCTCGAAAGGAAGAGGGAAGGAAATTCGGGAGGGGTGGGGAGGCGGGCAGGGAGGGAGGACTTGTTGAGCCTTTCGCCCGGGTTCCCTGCTCAGGACCCTGGCTTGTCCAGCCGGCGGCCTTTGGAAGCCAGGGGCTGAGGAGTTGGTGGCTAAACCGCTGACTTTTCTGTTGCAGACAACATAGGCGGCCCGGAAGGCAAAAGGGCCCGGACGGCCTACACGCGCTACCAGACCCTGGAGCTGGAGAAGGAGTTCCACTTCAACCGCTACCTGACCCGCCGAAGAAGGATTGAAATAGCACATGCTCTTTGCCTCTCCGAGAGACAAATTAAAATCTGGTTCCAAAACCGGAGAATGAAGTGGAAAAAAGATAATAAGCTGAAAAGCATGAGCATGGCGGCGGCGGGAGGGGCCTTCCGCCCCTGAGTATCTGAGCGTTTAAAGTACTGAGCAGTATTAGCGGATCCCGCGTAGTGTCAGTACTAAGGTGACTTTCTGAAACTCCCTTGTGTTCCTTCTGTGAAGAAGCCCTGTTCTCCTTGCCCTAATTCATCTTTTAATCATGAGCCTGTTTATTGCCATAATAGCGCCTGTATAAGTAGATCTGCTTTCTGTTCATCTCTTTGTCCTGAATGGCTTTGTCTTGAAAAAAATAGATGTTTTAACTTATTTATATGAAGCAAGCTGTGTTACTTGAAGTAACTATCACAAAAAAGAAAACAAACAAAAAAAAAAACACACAAAAAAGTCCCCCTTCAATCTCGTTTAGTGCCAATGTTGTGTGTTGCACTCGAGGTGTTTAACTGTGCATGTGCGTGGAAGTGTTCCTGTCTCAATAGCTCCAAGCTGTTAAAGATATTTTTATTCAAACTACCTATATTCCTTGTGTAATTAATGCTGTTGTAGAGGTGACTTGATGAGACACAACTTAACTTGTTCGACGTGTAGTGACTAGTGACTCTGTGACGAAAACTGTGACTCCAAGCGGTGTGTCCCTGCGTGCCTTTGTAGGACCCTTTGCACGAACTCTGGAAGTGGCTCTTATAAGCGCAGCTTCAGTGATGTATGTTTTTGTGAACAAAGTTACAAATATTGTCCAAGTCTGGCTGTTTAAGCAAACTGTGATCAGCTTTTTTTTTAATTATTATTATTTTTTTTGGTATTTGTTTTTAAGGAAAAAAAATACTGACTGGAAACAAAAAAATAAACTTTCTATTGTAAGTTCTCTTGGTCTGGTTTGTGCCAAATAGCGAGCGGCTCTCTCTGCTTCTCTCTGTCCAGTCCTGGAAGCCGGTGAGTCTGAGGCTACCTGAGCAGATGGCCTGTGCGTGGAGACCTCAGACCAACACCCTGGCTTGGCCCATTGCCTCCCTAGCTCTGACCCATCACAAAGTTCCGGGCAGAAGGTGGAAAAGGCTGTAGGCATCTCCAAAGCCTGAGTCTACCCTGGCTACCTTGAGGAAACCAAGTTAACTTGCTGGGTACAAAAAAAAGAGAAGAAGAGAGAGAAAGGAGAAAAAGCCCAGGGCTTTGTTAACCACCCTCAGGGCCACACAGATCCTGCCTCTCTTCTAAGGCGGTCCTAGGCCTCCACTTGCTAGAGAGGCTGTTATGCCAGCTTGTGGATCCCAACCCTCTGCCCTTTAGCCAACCCAGCACCCCTTCCCCACTCCTCACCCTGGACCCAGTTGGTTTCTTTTGCTACCATTAATTTGCTACAAATGGAAGGTACTTACCCCATCCTAGCTCGATTGGGAAACTCCTCAGAGCGGCTAAAGCGCGCAACTAGAGATTTGCACATTTACCGACTGCTTACACTGATGCCGTCTTGCCTTTTTAAAGTTATAAAACAGTAAACTTTATAAGCCCCAGTTCCGGCTATATGACATTTGGGTGCCAAATGAATAGGGTTTTGTCTATGAATTAGATCGTAAAATCATCCATAGCACAGACAGATCGGCTCACTGGCTATAAAACGTCACGTGGGGCCATTAAAGTAAGTTTTATGGTTTTGGGGAGTTGACATCCAACATTATATACCACATAACATATAATCTCACTGACGCTGGACTCCATTTGACTCTTTTGCAGGCTACGTGTGCCGCCTGGTCATTCAAACTGTCAATTTTAGGTCCAGAAGTGTCCAAACCACAAGTTCTCAAAACTCTCTGAAAAATGGCTCCCTCCGAGTTAAGGTAAGCTCGCCGCCTCCTGAGCGCTTTCCAGTTTATTTGTACTCTGAGAACTTTCTTCTTTGCTCTCTCTTTCTCTCTCTCTCTCTCTCTCTGGCTCAATAACTCTGAGGCTGCCTCTGAGTTCGAAAGGGGAGAGCAAACTTGTCCGGTGCCCAGATGAGCAGCGCCAGGCGCCCGCTCTGCGAGGCCGCGCGGGGAGCAGCGCCTGTGGCCGCCGCATGCCCAGGCCTAACTTTAATTGCTGCACAACCGCGGATGTTAATGACTTCCGCTGCTCCCGCCGGCGTGCAAAAAGATGATTTTTGTGTGCGAATGGGCCTGCGTGTGGAGACTTGGCAGGGCCGCCCCCTCTCCCCCGCACAATTCCGGGGCCGGCTCTTGGGGGTCGCGGGACCCTGGGGTGGGGGCTGGGAGACAGTGGGGGCCGGTCGCGGGCGCCGAGAGCCGAGCTGCGCTTCGGAGTTAGAAAGAAAGGCCCGGGCAGGGCCGAGGCGGACTCTGGCGGGATTCCTTACGGGGCTGTGGCAATATGTCTTCGCGGGCCGGGGTCATCTGGCAGGACTGAATTGAGGCGGCGGCCTTCGCGGCCGGGTTTCAGGCTGGCTCGGGAGAGCAGGAGGGTGGCAGAGGCTGGCGAGGCGCAGGCTGCGCCTCCAGGCTGGACCCCTGGGCTGCGAGGTCAAGCCCAGGCTGGTCGTGCCCACTGGGCGCTGGGGATCAAGGGTCCCCCACCTTGGGGGGGTTCAGCACCCCCCTCCCCCGTACCCGAGACCAGGCCCTGAACCTTGTTTGCCTGAACGTTCTTTTTATTTCGGTGGGACAGTTCTCACCCGCCTGTGAGAGTCTGAAGCAATAAAGTTTATGGCCGGATTTAACTTTAGTCTTTGAATACCCAGGATAATTGAAAGGGGTTAAGGAGCTTTCTTTTCTTCCGCCTTGCCTTTCTTCTCCCTCTCTTCTTTCCTTTTCCTCTTCTTTGTAAAATGAAAACATCTAGGCACAAGACCCTCAAAAGGCAACTTAGACGTCCCCCTAAGTAACACTGAAGACTGGATAAATTTACCCCCCCCCCCATACAGACGAATTCTCTCTTCCAAAACTGTGCTCTAAAGTTTGGGGGGAAATTGAGGTGTCTTCAATGCCCAACTTAAAAGTCCCCAGAGCCATTAGGCTGTTTTTCCTGACACATCATAAACGGTAGTTTAGGGAAGAAATTGTTTGTTTGTCAGTAGGAGATTTCCGCCTTTCTTTTGTTAGCTGCTCTTTCTGTTTGATCCCAGGAAATTTACATAATCTATGATTTCCAAAACAGTCTCAAAAATTGCACCAGTGGGTGAAATCAGGTGAAATAAAATTTTCCTGGGTACAATTCCATATTGGCCCTAGTCGCCCCTTCTGGTCCCAACCCCCCCCCCCCACATTCTTCGATGGCAAAAACGAAGACCATTTCATGGGAACTCTGTGGCCTATCTTGGGGTCTTTTTCTAGATAGGTACCCACAGGGGACCTAGTAGATTTCCCCCAATCCCGTTGTAGGAATTAAGCCAAATTCTCCAACTGCACTCAGAAATGAAACAAAAACATGAGATCTTCTCTTCTCCTTAGAAACTGGACAGTTTTCAGCAAGTGCTAGTTGGTAAAGATATTTACCAAGTGCTTAAAGTGAAAATTTTTGTAACATGGATTTGGAATTTCAATAAACTTGATTGTGCAGAGGCCACTAGGCTCAACATAAGTCCAACAGATGTCCCCAAAGTTAGAGGTCTAGAAAGAAAAACCTGGAAAGTTTTTTTGGAAAAATCGAAACCCTCTCACAAGCCCGACTTCTCATGAATAGTGGCAAGGTGAAGAATCTCGGAAGTCATTTTGTATAACCTATTAAAGTGAACATTGGCATTTCAACACTCTGGAAGATGTGTCCACACCTTTGTGGGAACTAGAAGGTAAACTACACATGGGTGTGAGTTCTCTTTTATACTTGTATGTATCTGTGAGAATTCTGAATTCTTTTTTTTGCTGCTCTGAGTTTTGGGATCTTTATTGGAAAACATTGGGTTATGGTTCCATTTTGGTTACTCATTTGGTGATCTTGCTTGAGTGATTTCTTGGTGACTGAAATAGAAAGCAGGAAAAAAGAGTGTTGGGAGTGCTGGCAGATTTGTTGGGGTAACTCACATAGAGCAAGTGTCCAACCACCTCTGTGGACACATCCCTCCCTGGGGTGTGGAAATAGCCAGAAAAGCTGTTGGTGTCATATCCTGCACCACACAATATACAGAATCCTTCTATGGAATGAACAAAATCACAGGCTGTAAATATTACCCACTTCCTTATTTCTGTCATTTTAATCGTCACTAAACTTAAGTAGATTTAAGGGAGCAGGTCAACCCACATAGAGTTAAATGAATTTTTAGAAATCCAGCATCCAGTCAGACTTATGTGAGTATCATTGGAGGAATTATTTTCTTCCTATTTTCACAGGAAGTATAGTACAGAGAATGGCTGGTTATCTCCTCATTTTGTAGATAGGTTATTTCTTTTCTTTTCGTGTGTTCTTTGGGATTGTGTTTATAGAGAAACTTACTCCGAAAAAAGATCTCTGTCACTGAAGGCTTTATGAAGACGTCCAGCCTCAGTCAGTGGCAGAAGAGTGTGTGTCTGTGCTCCTCCTCGTTTTGTAAAAGGAGAAGGTGGCGGAAATGTGCAGGGGCTCGTTTGTTTTCACAAGTTAAAGAGACAATATTTCCTGAACTATAAATATAATAGGAAGCTTCTGGTCACACTTACTTAGGGGTTTGTTAGGGTTTCCATGGTCTAATTTCACAACATTATGCCAAGATTCTTTTTCTCCTGCTCTTTCCCCTGCTTCATTGTTGGCGGCTCTGGGTTAGCAAGACAGAATTTTCTACCCCAAACAGAGTCCTGTTCATTTGCTGAGATTCTAAGAGTATTATATCCAAACTGTTAGTGAGGGGAGAGCAAATCACACCTTACAACCTGGGCTATTAAAGAGGAAAACAATCCTTTTAGCTTAAAAGATATCTTTCTTAGCCTCTCCCCTGCCTTGGCTGGGGGTCTGTCCAAGACTTGCCCACCATGGAGAGTGCAGAGAATTGCGGGTCCCATCCCTCTGAATTCTAAGGGGGAAACTTCCTTCTAGTAAATGGCAAAACAATTAATGGGGCTCCCAGGCAAGGCTGAGGGGGTTAGCCTAGGCTCCCACTCACGTAGGGGAGGGGGTCCACAGTCCTAGCCATTCTAAACCCCAGAACTAGAAGGTCTGCCCAGGTTTATTTTGTTTGGTGTTTTTCACAAAGAAATTTTTTGTTCCCCTACTAGGTCCCCTCCTCACAAATTGGTCTTCTCAATAATAATATTTGTTATGAAGGTTATTAGGTAATTATTACGATTTTGTGAAGCAGCCCTTGCTGGAGGTGAAGTCTGTCATCGCCTAATAAATGACACCCGCGCAGTTCACTGCCGGGTTAAGTAAATGCAGAGAAGATAAATCTGCACACCCTAGGAATCGCCAGCAGAGCACGCTTTAGTACAAGTTCACAGTCAACTCACCCGCCTGGGCCAGCTCTCCCAACAATAAGGGCTGCATTTTTATTTTTAAATAAAGGGGAAAATATCTCCACTTCCCATTGCCTGCCTTCCTCCATCTTCTCTTCTCTCACTTTTTTCAAGGTTTTCCTGTTCTGCTCCAAAATTTCCTTGTAAATTGGAATCGGGAGCGATTTCAAGTTAATCTAGTTCCTATCTAAGTGCTGGCAAAAAGAGGTAGGAGGCTGATTTCACAGGAAATACAGTCCCAAATGCACAAAAATATCCAGCTCACCCTCTAATTCCCAAAACAGGGCATCTCAAGATCCTAGGGTTGGGGGCCCTTCCCCCTGAAAGAAGAGGCTCAGCTTTGTGTATCTTTGTGGTTAGTGTGTTACAACTGCAGGTCAAAAAGTTGAGGGTCAAAAGTTTACATTGTGCAGCACTCTTAGTCATCTGCCCAGACAGAGTTTGATGTCAATGTTAGAGCTGCGATCTTGACTATCAGCACAAAAGATAAAATGGCTCGGAGTGACGCGTGTATCACAGTATGGACTCCAGGTGAACCCTAGTGGTTGAATGACCTCAATTATGGAGGAAAGGATAGAAAATTCCTCTTTTCAAGAGTAATACATGTTGTATTTCATCTTGAATTATTGCTCCCATTCTGAGGGACTAGCAGCAGGTAAATAGGCATAGATTACAGAAACACCAACACCTTAGATGTTGGAGAACCAGGAGTCTGTTTGTGGGTTTGTCACAAAATAAAAACGCTCAAAAATTCATCAGTGGAGCTTTAAAAAATAACATAGCAAGTTGCCAATGTCCCATTATACCTTCCAAGGTAAGCAAATGATGCAGGAAACCTTTGAGAAAGGGGATTTTGATTGGCCGGTTTCTTTGTCTTTGTAGTATATGTAATGGTCCCTAAAGTGTTTGAGAACAAAAGCAAACATGGGCACTTCCTGCAAAATGTAATATTTGCAATTTTCAATCACAGAAAACGCTTTCACTGAAACTACAACCCATTGCATGCAAAGGATTCTCAGAGCTGGGAAGGGGAAGGAAGGCAGTGGAAACACTCCTGAAAGGACAGGATTCTTCTCACCACCACCACCGGTGATAAAATGCTTACTGGTGCCATGGATAAATATGCTCCTGTTTGAAAATGTTTGTTTATTATTAAACTACGATTCAGTGTAGTAAATAACTAAATCTTAGAGAATGCAGAAAGGTGGAGTCCACAAATGCCAGGCCACTTTGTGAGACCACCATGACATATGTCTGTTCTCCAGAAAATACTACATGTGAGAAAGGAAGGAAAGAAGCTAAGGAGAGGCGAAAGGAAGTGAAGGAGAAAGGGTAAGAGAGCAGAAAAGAAAGGGAATAGTGTATTAAGGAAGCAGACTGGAACGTGCCTTGTGAGTTGCAAATGAAGAGCTAAACACTATTTTATTTTTAAGTGTTGGTGCTGTTAGAATCTATTTTCTGGGGAAACAAACTTTCCTTTTCTATGTATTGACCTTCAAGCAGTCAGTGTAGAAAAATAGAGAAATGAAAGGTGAAGTATTTTCCCTAGGTTTTTCTTTTTTTAGCTTTGGAGATAATTCAACTACTTAGAATGTAGATTCTAGCCAGAATGTTTAGGATCATCCCAATATATTCTGGTTGATTGGACTTAACGGTGCCAGGTATGTTCAGTGGTAAAGTAAATATTTCCCAAACACTGACTTCGTGGAAGTAATCAGGGTGCTTCTACTGTGCAATGTGTAAAGTTTTTACTCTGGCCAAGAGCTTGGAGCCAAATGGGGGTTTGCCAGATGAAACAGAAGAAGGGAAACAACTGTGGTGATTGCTGTTACAGCAGTGAACACTTCACCACATCTGGGCCAGTGAAATGAAGAAAACTGAAACCCCCCTCTATTACTCACTATTATGTGTCTCTTTGAGAAACCTTTTTATTGTATTTTTTTGTTTGTTTAAAAGGTGTGATACACCATACAAATATGTCAGCTTCAATAATCATAGACGCTTTTGTTAGCTAGTCTTTAAAGTAAAAGGAAAGGGTAGTTGAAGAAGTTTTTACTTTTAGAGTGATTACTTCTTTATTTAGAGTATTTTGCTATTTGGGCCTCTCACACAATCCCAGTTAAAATTCATGTATTATGCCAATATGAATTTCAGTCCTTATGCCTGGGTTGTGTTCACCATTTTAAACTTCTGTATCCTTGTTATTAATCCCCAACAATTTGTTGGTCAAATCGTTGGTAAAGTGTTGTTCCTCTAAAATCATGTGCCTAGTGTAGGTAAGGAGGAAAGCCCTAACATGCCACCATCAGGCATTTTGAAATTCTGTCATTCTCCTGTTCAGCTCCAGAGACAGGCATCAGATAGCGAACAGTCTAGGGGAACTCTCGCCCTAAAGAACAAAGGACAAATACAGTCAATACATTCCATAACGTTTACATTTCCTTTGCCTTTTCCCCTTGGTTTTTCCTGAGAAGGAGTGACCTGGGCAAAGCACCCTGCTCTGTAAAAGACACTGTATAGACCTTTTAGAAGCGCAAAGTCCAAGGCCGAGGTGAACTTCAGGTCAGCGCGTCTAACAAATATGAAAATGTCGGCTGGTGAAGGGCGCGCCTTGTGATTTAACAAAGACTGTCAATGTGTAAGATTAATAAGAAACAAAATGCACACGGTGTCACTGTTCGGTCACTTTGAAACTTGGGACAGGGTTGCATTCAAGAGGGAAGGCTGTTACAAATATATTCAAAATGATTCAAATCAGATTCACTCCAAGCTGCAAACACTGCCTCCCTCTCGCCCTCCCTCTCCCTTGGACTCCCTTCACTCTCCTCCATCTGGGATTCGAGGACATGATGAAGTTATTTCACTTAATGGGATTTTAAGAAAGCTTTTGTTGGGTATAGATGTTATCCCTGTACGTGGACATGAGCAAATGTGCTTACCAGTTTCCCAAGAAAAGGATAACGCTTTCACCCCGCTTGGGATTGCAGCCAGTTGGTGTGCGAGGACTAACACGCTCCCTCTCTGCTAGATTTCGGGGCATCCCATCTTTTCTCGGGCAAGATGCTGCCGGTAAACTTCAGTTTGTTTATTAATTCAGTTAGTTTCTTCCTGGGCTTTTTTTTTTTTTTTTTTTGGTATCTTGGATCTTACATAAAGGCAAGAGTGTGTGTGTGTGTGTGTGTGTGTGTGTGTGTGTGTGTGTGTGTGTGTTTTAATGTTTTTCAAAAGATCATCTGATTCAATAGAATGATGCTATGGTTTGCAAAGGGAGATTGTGGAAGGTTCAGAAAAGGTACTGAGATTGTTTATTACAGTCATAAATCTTGCAGTAAAATGTCAAAATGTCGGCGTGTGAGATAACACTTGGTGGTCCTGGCTCCGTTTGTGTTTATGATAGGAACCACAAAGACAAGTTACAGGCCTTGGGGGATTCTGTGTAAGCCCATCTTCCTAAAGTAATAGAACCAGGAAGCACAGGCATAGTTAACTCGCTTAGGTTAATCATAGACAAAATCTTGCCCATGCCTCGTTAATATTTAAAAATAGAAACTTGGTAGAAGGTTCTGAAGCTAAACATGAATTTTATGTTTTAGCATCTGTAAATAATATTAAACAGACATGGATAAAACCCTAGTACTCCAGGCTGATGACATGAAGAGGGAAGATTTCCTAGTCATGCTTTTTGTTCCCCTGAAGCTCAGAGAGCCCAGATTTGTAATACATAAATGTATATATTAATTGTATTATATACTATATAATCAATGTGTGTGTGTGTGTGTTTATGTGTGTGTGTGTGTGTGTGTGTGTATTCTTGCCAGGGAGCGATATTGGTTTAGGTAGCTGTATCACAGACAAGATTTTCCTCCCAAGTCTGGAGAGGATGTCTAAAGATTATACTCAGTGTTGATGTCTGTCTGTGGCTCAGATTTCATTAAAAACAAAAAATTGTCAGGGTACCTTATGTCAATGGACAGCACTCTTCACACACACATATACCCAACATGGAAAATCTTTTTTTTTTCAGGGTGATTCCAGTTAGAAAACTAATATGATCTCTTTTTAAACTTCTTTTCCTAAATTAGTTTAAAGATTAGTCCCATATAATAGGCTTTATGTGGCTAAACATTAAATGACTATCTATCATATGGATATCTTCCAGCATTTAGCAACTTATATGAGTAACTGATATAAATGAAGATAGACTTGACATTCCCTTTGAAGTGTCTCTAGGCTTAGGCTATAACTTTCCTTGTCTGTACTCCAGACTCAGTTGTGAGAATGCTGTTCTTACCGCTCTCTGAAAAATCAACTATGGTGCACCAGCTGAAAAATCCTTGCTTTGCATGCCAATATGAGAGTATTTTTAGAATGGTGACTATGCTAGTTTGCACTGCTTTAATCTAGGCTGAAAAGGAGAGGATCTAGGTGTGTCTGTTACTCAGAAGAGGAAAGGGAAAGTACACAGTACAAACAAGACATCAGTATTTACTTCAAAGATCAACAATAGGTGGAATTAATAAGTAATTTATTTGTTAATAATGGCATAATTAGTTTACCCATCAAATTTCAATTACTAAATGGCAGGCAACAGTTCCCTCTCCCTCCTTTCTGGAGCTACTGATATCGTTAATATGCTAATTTTCAGCAATTCAGGAATTGTAGACTGTCCTTTAAATATAACTCTAGCCTCAGATACAGCCTGAGAAAGCAGCATGCAAAAACCATAAAATTCTTAGCTGGAATAGACCTGTCGGTGATCAGATCCGGCAAGGCGTTTATTCTATCCTTAGCTTGTTTTTGTTTGGGGATTTGACAAAAATAGGAAGTTATTGGTTTCAAAGCTCGGTTTTATGGAGGCGTCGTTTCTATCCATTCCCATCCTTGGGCCACCTTCTCTCTCACAATTGCACCTAGTAAACGCGGGCATGTATAGCTCTCACATCGACACCTCCATCAAGTTAAATGCTATTAGGAAGGTTCCAAATTTTCTTTGGGGAAAAAAAAAAGGTAGATTCTGTCTCTAAGGAAAAAATGAAGTGTTCATCCAATTGTATTGGAATAGCCTCAATTTACATCCTTGGGTTGATTTCTCTCCGCTGCCCACCCACCCTTTGCAGCTCCTGCCAAGCTTCTCAAAGCACCGGCTCTCAAGCAGATGCAGCGAGCAGGGCATGGAGAAGGGCATCAGCGGCTGAGAAAACGGGTCTGTTAGCCATTCTGGGGCCTGGATAAAAACCTAGGGTGCCTCTTGGTCCCCACGTCCTTCCCTTCCCCAGTCGGCCTCGAACCCCGGGACACTGCGAAGACTGGCTGGATCCAAGGTCAGCCCTGAGTCGCCGAGGCCTAGGCCAGGAGTAAGCCATGCATAGGGCTCCCAAGAGGACCCACAGCCTGACAGCCCCCCCACCCCGATTTCCCAGCGGGGCATCAAAGTTGGGGGGCTGGGAGTCCAAGGCCCCCGCTCCCCCTCACCGCCCAGGGGCCGGACAGCGACATCCATCACGCACCCGCGCGTTTCCTGATCCGGGTCCGCGCGCGCGCTGCGCCCATTGGTGGGGGCTTTGCACGTGGGGCGCGGGGCGGGGCGCGCGCGGGGCTGAGACGGAACGCGCGCGCGCAGGGGCGGGGGAGGAGCGGCGCGAACTTTGGTGGTGGCGTCGGCGGGAGGGGGAGGGGTGGGCACTTGACAGCGGGGGGAGGGGAAGGGCGCAGAGGAAAGGGGGATGGGAAGCGAGGCAAGAGGGGGAGGGGCCTCGGCGAGCCCAGAAAAAACGACAACGCGAGAAAAATTAGTATTTTTGCACTTCACAAATTAATGACCATGAGCTCGTTTTTGATAAACTCCAACTACATCGAGCCCAAGTTCCCTCCCTTCGAGGAGTACGCGCAGCACAGCGGCCCGGGCGGCGGAGATGGCGGCCCGGGCGGGGGCCCCGGCTACCCGC
>NW_007251189.1:156861-173054 GCF_000164805.1 Carlito syrichta | reverse complement strand
TTTAAGACTTCATTCATATATATGGTATAAAGAAAGACTGGAGAAGGGCAGATCATATTATAAATATCTATCTTCAGTCTAGCTTCAAAAAATTGTAAATATACCATTAGAGCATTTTTTAACAGTGTGTTTTTTGGTATTGGCCAGCTTTCTATAGCCTTAATATCTCCAGTTACATAGTTTCAAATAACACAGTGAAACATCCTCCCAGTGCGAGCAGAAGCCGGCTGAACACACCAAGGGCCCCGTCCACGACTCGTACGTGAACCATGCCCAGCAGTCCGGGAGCCAGCCCCAGCCGCCGCCTGCCCCGCAGCCTCGCGGGGCGCCCCCTGATCCTCCGCGGCGCTGCGAGGCGGCCACGACCACCCCGGGCGTCCCGGCAGGGGGCAGCGCCCCCGCGTGCCCGCTGCTCCTGGCCGACAAGAGCGCGCTGGGCCTGAAGGGCAAGGAGCCCGTGGTGTACCCCTGGATGAAGAAGATCCATGTCAGCGCCGGTACGTGGCGCCGCTGGGGAGGCGCGGGAGGGTGGGCTGGGGCGCGGCCCGGGTTGGAGGGTCGGGGGTCAGGAGGGAGCGGCCCCGGGAAAGGGGGCCTCGGAGGGGAGCCCCCATCTGGCCCGGGCTGCAGTGGGCTGTGGGTATGTGCGCGCTAGCCAGCCGCCTGGTCCCAACGTGAGAACCCTTTTGTACCCAGGGTCCCTTTATCGGGAGATTTACGAGACGCCAAACTGTTAGGGCAGTAATTATAGCCCCCATAAATTTAATTGCCCTGGCAGAGGCTTCAGGCCATGTGTCTTTGAAGCTTTTCTTCAGCCCCAATGCCCAGCACCATTCTTTATGGCTCTCGGGTGTTTCCCGTTGTCAATAGCCTGTGAAACATTTTCTTTGCCGTTTTATGTATCTTGCGTGAACTTGGTGTCAGGTTATTATATAATGATGATGTCCAATTGCTCTTCCCCACCCCACCTTCTCTCTCCTCCGTTTCCTCTCTTCCACTCCCTCCTCCTTGGCCCTCTCCTTCGGGGTTCGGGGCTTTCAGTCAACCCCAGTTATAACGGAGGGGAGCCTAAACGCTCCCGAACCGCCTACACCCGGCAGCAGGGCTTGGAGCTGGAGAAGGAGTTCCACTTCAACCGCTACCTGACCCGGCGCCGCCGCATCGAGATCGCGCACACGCTCTGCTTGTCTGAGCGCCAGGTCAAGATCTGGTTTCAGAACCGGAGGATGAAGTGGAAGAAAGATCACAAACTGCCCAACACCAAGATGCGATCCTCCAACTCGGCCTCAGCTTCGGCCGGCCCGCCAGGGAAAGCACAAACACAGAGTCCGCACCCCCATTCCCATTCCCACCCCCACCCGGGCACCTCCACACCCGTTCCCTCCTCCATATAATCTTCTAGAGACCTAGATCTGTTTCTGTCCCTTACCTGCTTTTCTCCTCTCTTTTCCTGCCCCTTTCCTCCTTCACCCTTCCCTCTCTGGACCATAATAAACACCAAAACAAACCCAACTTGGTGAAAAGGATAACCAAAAAGAAGACATTATCCGGGTAAGAGTGTGTGCTGGTTGCCACCCCAGCGAGGACTGTTGTCCAGGATGCTGGCTGGTGGAACAACCTGCTGGCCTGAACAAGGCTGCTAGATTTGGATACCTGAGAAAGACTACTTGGTATCAAATACTTTTGAGATGGCTAAAGTCAGCTGCACAGCCCATGCTGACTGGGGACATGTACGTGTATATTTGTTGCAAGCAGAAAAATATAGACCCTTTCCCCACCGTCCTTGCCTCCTCCTCTTCCCCCATTAAGGCAGCTCAACCAAGCTTGTATTGAACTGAATAAATGAGTAGACATTGTGGACCTCACAAGATTATTTAATGCTTAAAATGTGTAGACCTTGATGGTAGGTGTGACATGTTAGTTTCCCTTCCTTGCATTTATTTAAGATACTGTTATAGTTATTGTTGTCCTATTCTGGGGCACAATCTTGGGGGAGAGGGGAGTGCATTTAGACCTATGTGGAACTGTACAAATTGTGATGTGGCTGTATAGAAAGCCATGTACAAAGAATAAACTCCACTTTAAAGACACATTAAAAATGTAACACAGATTTGTGTGTTTTCTCAGCTTTTCACTAAGAAAACAAAAGTCCTCTGGATTGAGATGCTTGACCTCACATGTTAAAAACCTTGTAGATGGTTTGAGCTGCATTCACTTCACTTTGATTCTGACTGCTCACGTAATTTGTGGTAGTGTGTATGTGTCTCTCTGTGTGTGTGTATGTTCAACTTGAGCTGAACTCTTGTCAAGCTTGACCCACTGTGGAAAAGTTCCAAAGAGCAGGAGGGCTCTTGAGCTCTGAGAGGGCTCCTCTTCTTCCCAAACTTGGCCAGGCTTTCAGGCTTCAAGTCTCTGTAAGGCATAGAAACGTGTCCTTCTCTGCAATGAAAGCTGAAACCATGAAGTGCTGTGGGCCCAGGAGTTTCTGCAGCTGTTCTACACACTGAACTCTGAGCACACTTGGAAAGAAGTGGTCTCTTTGGTATTTATTGCACCTTCACACTTAATCTGCCTGTTTCCCTGGAGATGAAAAAATAGTTTGTGCAAAGGGTTGAGATTGTTTTTTTGTTTCTTGGCTATTAAGGTCTTCTTCGTTAACTACAGCTTGGGAATTTTTGTTTGTTTGCTTGTTTTGTTTGTTTCTCTTTTCTGAAGGAATAGCTTTCAAAATAAAGTGAATTTTCCAAGCACACTCTCAAAAATTTCTTCTGAGGAAAGAAAAAGCATAATGATACCCCAACAATGCACCCCAAGCAAAGTAGACCTGAGAGAGTTCACTAGTGGAAGATAGCCAAACTCTGAACTAGGGTCATTTTTCTCAAAGGCTTTGTGATATTTCCGTTGAATTCCAGAGATTTCGATCCAGAGTCGAAAATCAAAACCCACTTCTCAATCTCCATAACCGTAGTATTTATTTACTGATTTAGACCTGGTGTTCACTGCAGAGAGTACCCTGCAACAAGATACTGAAAACCAATGCACATTAGCCCCAGAATATTAGAACTGTCACCTGGCTTTGAAAAAGTGCAGTTTTTAGGTCATGTAGTATTACAGGCATAGTTGGGGGGGTCCACCCACCTCTGCAATATCAGATACATTTTAAGCACATTTTAAAAACCAGGGCTAAAACACTTTAGCCAGTGTCACTGCTGGTACCCCTTTCACCTCTGCTGCCCTGTGTGAGATACAGACAAAGGTGATCAGTTCTGTACCTATAAACAAATCAGATTGGACAGGAAAGTGATGAGCACCAGTCTCTGAGGGGCCAGAAAACTGTGGGGTGAACAAACACACACATGCCTTTCCAAGTCAGGACAAACCTAGCATAAAGTGCATTTTATAAGGTGTGAACAGTGCCAGGGATTTCTGGAGGCAATGCAACTGCTGCTGAAACTTATTAACCCTCCCCCTACTACATGCACTTGTAAAACAAAATTAAATCACGCTGAAAATAGCAATTTTCCCAGGAATCATTAATCACCTCATACAATAAATACTTCTTTGTAATTCAACAGCAATTCTGAAAGGCATTCTCTGGGAAAAGTCTGTGAAGGAGAGAGGGATCTTCTTGCAAATAATGTGGTCTCAGGCAAAGACACAGCATCTTGGCTGTCTGCTAAAAAAAAAAAAAAATGCCTAGACTCTCGTTGGAAATTGTGTGTCAAGCTGCAAAATCTCAAATGGCAGATTATCATCATTTAAGGTAAATTCTTACATTTCTCCTTTATGGGGAAGGAGGGCTATGGGGACATTCATTAGCTTCCCGCTGGAGGCAGTTGTATGGGGATGAAGGAGGTGACTTTCTTTCATTTGCTCCTGTAGCCTATCCAGAAAAAGAAGAGAGAGGATTGAGTTAGTTTTTTCTAATATCCCAGGACAAAATGGCAGTTTTGTCCAAACTGTATTGATTCTTAAGACATTGATGAGTTTTACAAAACCAAAATTATTGAAAATGAGCCAAAGAATTGTCATTTCTTCACAGTGTTTTGCCTGTTTCAGATTTGGCCCTTAAAGGAGCTTGTTATAACAGATTAGAAAATCCCACTTTGCGCTTCAAAATCATGCATTGTCTGCCCTTTGCTAGGGCAACCATTAGAGTTCACCGAGAGGACAAATTTTCTATCTCATTAATTGGTTTTTTTAAAAGCAAACCCCACTGGCCCCTCAAACCCTTGACCTTTAAAGACAGTATTTTGTGTTAGCTCTATAATTCTCCTACCAAAATGACCCCTACACATGCTCTCCTCTTCTTTCTTTCTCCTTCCTTCCTTCCAGTACACACTCATCTGCTTTAGTCACAGAGCCAAGCTGTGCATGACTCCAGAGATAAAAGTTTTGTCAACATCTGAAATCAACCTAAATCGGATAGGAGACACTTTAATGGTCACAGTTTGAATTAAGTACTTAACACTCTCCCCCTTGAAGAAAAACGGCACTTTGCAGGCTTCCTTCCCTAGTTTTGCTGAAATCTACGATATACCCGGTGTTTTATTACAGTGGGAATTCAACTGTGACAGGCATAGTAGAGTACTTAATACCCAGGATGGAGCTCATGGGAAGATTACCTAGATATATGGGGGTGGGAGGGAGGTTGTCTGCACAGCTCTCTGACTTTATACCCAGCTGTCCCAGGGTGCCCAATTCTACTACATCTCAGTCTTCTCCCATGCGGTGGGTGTCACTATCTCCCTTCTGTCCCCCTGTTCCCCTACACTTCCAAACGGTGCCGCTCTTTTCAATATTGCCTTCCCTCTAGCAATTCCAACATAGAAACAGATCAGTGGCTCTTTCTCTTTAGAATGGAAGTAAAGAAAATCCACAATCAACGTAGCAAACAGAGCCTGGGGCTTCCCACCTGATTTGGTGGGTTCTGTGCAAGCATAGGCTGTCCTTGGCATCCCCTCAGTCTTTGCATCCCTAGACACAGTCTTGTATAGAAGGACACAGGCACACCTTTCTCAACAGCCGCTCCTTCTGTGCATTGTACACTGACCCAAGAATAACTCTGCTTCATGTGTCTAAGAGTATGGGCTGGAAACAATAGGAGAAGGAAGAGATGTGTGTTCTGTTCCCTTGATAATGAGGCTGCTGTGTCTGTCTTGAAACCTACTTGTAGGCAACTTCTGGTTTGGAACTCTGACATTTCTTCTGAAGGCTCCAAATTCATGGAGCATCCTCTGACCCCCCACCATTTCAGTTCAGCCCCTACTCTCTCTGGGATTGATTCCCGGGACTGAAAGAGATTGCCAGATTTGAAATAATGTCCAAGGTGAAAGAGATCTGGAGGTCTTTTTGGTTCAGTCTTCTCAATTTACAGATGAGAAAACTGAGGAAGCTGAAGGATCCCCTCCATCAAGTTCCTTGTGTTAGTGTATAGGTGGAATGGAGCCTGTAGACACACACACACACACACACACACACACACACACACACACACACACAGACACACACACCCCAGGGATAAGTGCACAGGCATAATTCCTGTGCAGAAGCTATTCTGCCAGGAATGGATGTAAGTAACTAGGCTTATGTTTGTAGTGGGTGGCCACAGGTGTACGCTGCCGGGGTTCCTCTCTGATGAGACATAAAAGCTTCCTGAGAACTTTTATAACCAAACCACCCTAGTCATGGCACTTTGGTGGGCTGACCAGTAGGCACAGAAGAGAATTGATGTCAGGGAGTCCGGGAGAAAAGTGGGCTCTTTGCTGTAGACAGTGCTCATAATCCCAGAATCACTAATTCTGCTACGCAGGCTGATCCTGGCATTTCGATGGTAGTTGCTTACCCTGGACCAGGGCAAGGGTGAATGCGTTCTGGAGGCCTGGGGAACAAAAAACCAAACAGGGACTCTGGTTGCAGCTGATAAAGGTGTAGCGCCTGTTTGAGAGAGATATTGAAATTGTAATCTTTGAGGTCACGTGACTCATTAAATAATTAATGCAGATCGTCAGGAATGGATCGGAGTCGTCAGGGCCTCACTAGGAATGAATCTCTCAGAAGTGAGACTCCAACTTCCTATTTGATTTTTTAAAATACAAACCCTCAGATTTATCTCCAGAGGCTTTTAACTCCTTCAGGAAGGCAGGAGAAAGCTCTTCGGCGGAGAGGAGCGGAACTGGCAGGCCCTCGCTGGGTCTTGGGGCTTTTTCCGCAGGGTTTCTGCGAGTCCGGGGAGCGCGCCGCGTCCGGGGAAACGTGAGTTCGGGCTTTGGTTTTCTGCGGTCACATCCTGGCTTTGGTGATGAAGTGGGATGGATGCGTAGACAGTTGGTAATGTTCTGATTCACGCTGGGGAAGGCTGCAGAGATACCACAGGACGGCCGCGCGGCTTTGTTCAATTTTCCCGGCGTCCATAAATCACCCGCGCCGGGCGAGCGAGGGAGCAAGCGAGCGCCAAAAATGCAGAGAGAGAGGGTATAGCCGCGACGGTGGCCATTGCGGAGCCAGAGACCTGGGCAACATCTTTCTGTGACTCATGAGTCTAAACGATTTATGGGGAACGGCAGCCATGGATATTAGAGACTTGGGGATAAGGAAATAGCAAAATAATAATAATGATAATAACAACAACGATTACAATTACAGCACCCCTAAGCATCACGCTGGTGATGACTGGTGGCATAGCGGATCTTTCTGGGGCGAAGTTGAGTGGCACATCACAGGATGGCTGAGTACCCCTTGCTCAGGGTCACACCAGGAGCCCCAAGGCCAGGGGCACTCCCTTTGGGGACACAGCCAGCCAATTTGAACAAGAGAAAGGGACCCAGCGTGGATTCACTGAATCCCATTCTGATGGCGTGGGGGCCTGCTGGTCAAATGGTGGCAGGGGCCAGCTGCCAGCTTTTGGCCACTTGTTCAACCAGCTAGGGGACTCTGAAACCAGGGGCCAGGGGACTCCTTGGCCGGCTATTCGGTAGCCCCTCTTGGCTCTTATCAACAAGATTATGTGGATGCAGGACAGGCAGTGGAGGACTGGTTTAGGGCAGGCAGGGTTATGGGGAGGCTACCTGCATCTGGATGAAGGGGTAGTGAGGGCAAAGCCAGATTTGTAGAAGCAAAGGGCCCGCAGAGTACCAGTGGAGCCTAGAACTTGTCCGAGCCAGGACCCAGCGCAGGAAGATTCTTTGCCCCTTCACCAGCATCGCTGCCCCCTCAGAAAGTTGACTGATGACTCCAAGATCATTTGCTGGTTAGAGAGCAAGGGAGGAAGAGATTGCAACAGAATTAGGGCCTTGAGCTGGTTTGTGGTCCTGTGCAAGGCCGGGCAAGATAAGCCTCCTTGATCGAGTATTGTCCAGCACCCATGTCCTTCCCAGTTTCCAACAACCTTAGTCGGCCTGCTCTGAAGGACGGGGCACTGCTGCAGTCCCATCAATGCACTAGAACCAAGCCCCAGGCTTGAGTGAACCAGAAGACAAAATCTCCCAAGACCGCCTCTGGCCGATGGACTGAACCTGAGTCTGATTTCCCGCCAACAGAAATGAACACTATTAGTGAGGTTTCAAGAGAGTCCGTGATTGAATGCTCCCAGACAAAGCTTCCCTTTGTTAGGAAAGGAAAATAAAGCCAGCGTTCACATTCTCCAAGTTGGGGTGCAGGAGGCACTCTCTGAGAGAAGCCCACACCGTCAGCAAAACCTCTTCTACCTTCCCATCCTCCCCCTTCTAGTTCATTTTCTTTCCTTCGCCCCCCACCCATCCCCAACCAACACCCCCCCCCCCAAAAAAAGAAAGAAAAAGAGAGTATGGGTGTGGAGATGGAGTATGTATTTATTTTACAAAAATAAATCACCATCTTCGGGCCATTTGTAGACTGGAACATTTCGAGCAATGAGTGCGCCGCATGGACGAGTGCCCTGGCGACTCCTCCGTGTCCGCGTCACCCCCGGGGCCACCCTGGCGCCCGCGCGGCCGCGATCCCCCACTCCGATCCTCCAGCTCCCTTCCCTCGCAGCCACCGTTCACTCTCTGCTGTTTATTTGTCTGCAGAGCGTCTGGACACCGGAAAAGACGATTCCCTGAGCGCCTGGGGTTGGAGACAATTCCTGGTTCAGATTTAAACGTCTTTCGAGGTAAGCGCTGAGCCAAACTCTTCACCGCCTCGCGGGACTTTTGCACCAGGGCGGTTGGGAGGAGTTTACCCTCCGGGCTTCTGAAACTGAGGCCTGTGGAAAGAGAATTCTGGTCAATATTTAACTTCGGAGGAGTTTGGAGTTGGAGTCTCCGCGGCTACACGCCCCGCGAGTGCGGGGGTTTCAGGCAGACAAAGGATTACCCCAAAGCCAGCGAGAGGCAGGAGCCGTGATGGAAGCCAAAGCTGGGGTGGAGGGAGTCTGAAGGGGTGTGTTTGTTTCCTCCTGAGAGCCCCAAACAAGTCGCCACACTGAACAGCAGGGCGAGAGCAAGCGAAGGCCACGGGCGCGGCGGCCGCTGCGTGGGCCGCTCTCCTCGTCGACCCAGGAGTCTGCGGAGGCTGCGAGTTAGGAAATTGTCGCCAGTCCTAGCTCTCGGTTGAAGAAAACGTCTCACCATCTTGCGGTTTCTCCGATCCTTTTGCCTTTCCTCCTTTTGCCTTTCCTCTATGGGAGAGAAATTGCTATATTGGGAACATTTAGGCCTTGGCAGGCAGCGGATCTTCTCTGGTCCGTGGTCAGGGCTGATCGAGGGTCTTCCTACCGGAAAAGCACGGTCTTCTATGTCTCCACGTTTTCTTTTCCTATTTGGAATCTGGGAAAACTCTTTAAAATTCTTTTCAAGTTCTGACTTAATTTGTTCTTAGTTTGGGATGCGGGGAGGTAATTACTGTGGTTTATTACCTTGTAAAAGATCCATAAATTACGTGCCTGTTTGGGGGAGGGGCTGCTGGAATAGCTTTCAGAAACTTGGTATGAACGAATGAGTTTGCTTTGTTCTTTCAGGAATTGCTTCTTTCTAAAAAGTTTTGAGACTTTGTTTTTTATTCCCTAGGCCTCAATCTTCCCTAAAATTTGCACCCAAATAGATACCAGGGTGTTAACTAATTGCAACATGCTGTTTTAGTGGTGCTCTAAGGCTGATATGGAACTCTGGATACAATTATTATTTTATCGAATAGGATGTAAACAGAGCAATGGTAAAACTGCCTTACTTTTCCAGCTACTGTACATCTGTTTATATCAAATATAGATGGAACATTTCAGGAATTTGTAACTCTGTGTGTATATACGATTTGCATCTCTGCAAACAACAGAACAATTGCATGTGTAAACAGTTACAGGACTTTGGGGCCTTGTGTATAACACGATATACACATCCATATGTGTCCAGAGAACTTGGAGCCCATTTGTTCTGCACTTGCACACACAGGAAGTATCTCATGTTAAATAACAATCTATCATCTACACACACACACACACACACACACACACACACAGAGAGAGAGAGAGAGAGAAGCTCCTTACCTGATGCTGAGTAGAAAACTCACTAGACTAAGGGGATAAAAATGTTAAGTGTATTTTTGATAGAGAAATCAGATTGCAATGTTTGAGTGCAGATACATATAATTTGCCAACAGCTTTGCAAATATTGACTAATGGTCTGTATCCTTGGTTGCTTGCTCCTTCCCAGCCAACTTTCTCCCTATTTTGACTCTGGTAGACTGGACCACAGCATGGGTCCCAACCCTGGCCAGGTTGGAGGCTGGTGGAGTGAGTGAAGGGGCACTGGCAGCTGGGTTTTTAAAAGGCTCATAGCTTTGCTCCAGGAAAGTGGATTTCAGAGTGTGAAGGAGGACTCTCAGCTGCTAGTTTCTCAGATGGATCACCCAGGCCACAAACTCTCTTAAGGAAACAATTTTTAGCTAGAAAGTTAAATTTCCTGGTGCTTCTCAGATTTCCCCCTTCTCATCCCACCAAATTGACCCATCCTACCCCAAGTTGTTCATGTTAATTGTTAAGCAGCAGTTGGAACATTAACCGGGTTGTTAGCAGCAGTGTGGAGGCTCTAGGCTGGAACTGAGATGCCGCTGGGTTTTGCTGGCGTTAAGGCATTTCTCTGAGGCAGTACCAACAACTTCTCTCATTGATTTATGACTTCAAGAATTTTGATTTGTTCAAGACTGTTCTGAGAGTTCTGAAGGGGGCCCCTTCTCATCTTTGAGTTGATGCCTCTACAGAAAATGGGTGGGGAGCAACCCAGCAGTACAGCAACCAGTACTTCCAGGTCCTTTTCTAGGGTATCTGAAGAGGTCAATGTGAATGACTGGGGGGTATAAGGGGGGTAGGTGGCAGTAAGAATGAGAGAACTGAGTTTTGGGGGGACAGGAAAATGAGTTTTTGGGAACCAATCCTTGGCCCTGTCTCCCATCCCTCAAACCTGACAGAGGCAGGTTTTCACTTTGGGTTCTTATTTTTCTGCTTGTGATTTAGATAAGAACTGAGAAAGTTCACATAGAGGTCCTCTTCTGGCTATACAACAGACAGAACCATGTTGGAATATTGCCACCAGCTAAAGCCAGGGCTTGCTTACAAGAGACTAAGTCTGTTTTCTTGGCCTTCTGATTTGGACACTCCATGACTGACCAGGCCCCCTTATTGAGGGCATTACTTTCTCATCAGACCCCTTCTGTTCCCCTGCAGGGGAGAAGGAGAGGAGAAGAATCATGCACAGCCTCCTGCCACTGCTACAAGTGAGTCCTCACACTCGGGCATAGCCAGCTGAAGACCCACTCCAGGAACAAAAGAATATGGCATGAGGATCTTACGGGCCTCAGAGCACTCTCAAAATTCAGAAACTAAGACCAGAAAAGATGGGCTTTTAGATAGTTTGTAAAGGGGTACAATGTTGAAATCAGTGGGCAATGTCACCAAGCAGAAGACAGGAGCAGAGGTGGAATCGGGTGGCAGCAGCTTGTTTCAGTCAGGTTCCTCCTGAGCGGAGCTGGTTCTGAAGAGAGTTCTGAAAAGAGCTCCTTCTTATCTTTGATCTGATGCCTCTGCAGAAACATGGCTGAGGTGGGGAAAGAGCTTGCTGGTGGACAGAGAGTCGTCGTAGGGGAGCATGGGCCTGCCTGAAGAGAGGGTTCCAGGTTTCTTCTAGGGTAAATCAAGGGACTCCAGTGAAGGTTGGTTTTGTTTTGTTTTTTCTCTTACAGAGCAATTAGATCATGTCCTGTGACATTTTTTCATCTTTAGAAACCTATACTTTCACGTGTCACTCAGCTATGCACTGAGGAAATGCATAAGTGCAGGTTTGGCCAGGGCACCAGATCCCTCTGGATTTTGCAAAACACTGACCCATCAGTCTATAGCCAAGCACATCTTTCCTAGTGGACTCTCAGTGAACAAAACCAACTGGACTTGGAGGAGATGTTTTGACCTTTTGTCAGGTAATTATGGGCCTTTTGGGTTTCTCCAGTGGCTGTGGTATATGGTGTGGGTGTTAACATACTCCATACAATGGCAGACCTTGAGGAAGTCTGCCCGACCAGCCTGTCATTTCTGGGCCTAGCCTTTGCATTTTGATATGCTGGCCTACTAGCCAGAGGAGACTTGGGTGAGCCGGATTCAGCTTGTCCATGGGAGGGAGGCCTTAGAAAAAGTTAAGTGGATTCTGAGAATATTAGTAGCATTGCTGTTTCCTTGTGTTTGGAGTGTGTGTAAAGAAATATAAGTGACATTGAGAGGTGCTGTATGGCATGCTTGGGGGGGGTGGGCCCCAGCATCCTACTGCTTAGACTCTTAAATTAAGCTCTTACCACTGTTGATCAAGGCCCCCCACTTCCCCTCCCCCAAAGCTAAATGTTCTTCTTGGAAACCTAGTTCCTTCAGTGATTCCCTATTTCAAATAAAAGGATTTAAGTTGACGTATGACCACGTGAGCACATAATACAGTGCATTATTGTGGCATTTGGAGCGGAGACCTAGGCAGGCTTCGCCTGTGATTACATTTTCTAGATTCTCTACAGAGCCAGAGCTTCCCCCCACCCCCACACACCCACCTCCTCCTCCTTCCCCTTCTCCGGAGAGCGCTCTCTGAGCGGGTTGCAGTTTTCAGCACTCATGGAGCGGTTCTGGGCGAGCTAACCGATGAGAGTCGAGGCCACACCAGGAGGATGGAATTTATTTTAAGGTATTTCCGCTGATTGTTCATATCTAGAGTGAGTTATGGCTGTGAGAGACAAAGGTCAGGCGAGGAGACCCTGGCTCATGGACAGGACCCTCAGTCTCTCTCTTCCTTTGTTTCTCTTTTAGAACCGAAACCGTTTGAATGATCCCAGTAGCGTCTCAGACTCTGAGCTTAATTCCCTGGAAAGTGTTGGGGGATGTAAAAGAGGGACGCTGGATGGCCTCCAGTGCGAGGGTGGCTTTGTCCACTGCAGCGGGGCAGGGCTGGAGTCTCAGGAACTGAGCCCCAGGCAGAGAGAGGGTCCTGAAGCCTAGCGCAGAGGTGGCCCAAGCTGAGCTCACAGGGCCAAGGCGAGACCACCTGGAGGGGGTGGGGGCTGGGTGGGTGAGAAGGGGAATCTTTCCCAGGTTGATGGTGTTTTACAGCCGGGGATGGAGGTTTAGGGCTGACCTGAGCAGCTGGAAGAGGAAAAGCAATGAGGGAAATGTGCAGATGCGCTGCCATTTTATTGATGATGCTTCCAGACACTTTGTTCTGTGCTGGGTTACAGAGCATGCTTCCCTACGATCCGGGCTCAAGGAGCCAGACCCAAGGAGCCGACCTGAGGGCCCACCATTGTTTCCCCTACCACCCTCTGCCCCAGGAGGGATGGAGGAAGACAGTTCAGATCTGGGAGCGCCTTGGGGGTGGGAGTGAGCATGCTGGATGCCCAGAGGCTCAGTTATTTGAATACTTGGGAGACAGAGGAAGGAAAAAGCCAGGGTTGGTTTTGCTCGATCTGGGCATTCCCTATATGCCCCTAGCTGGCTTGGAGAGTTCAAGGACTGGCCAAAGTGCCCTGGTTTGGAGAGAAGTCTGGAAGCAGAGTCCTCAGGAAGCAGAGGCAGACATTTCTCCTCCAGCTTCAGAGCTCCAGAAACGGAGCTGTAACCAGGCTGGAGGCAGATGAAAGTTAATGTATGCTTCCAATTTATGAGGAAAACCCAAACTAATTGGGCATTGGGGACCCCATACTCCTGGAAAGGGTGGAAACTCCCTGGAAAGATGCAGGAAACTACTTTCCTCTGCTCTTTGGAGCAGGGAAAGGGATGCCTACAAGAAGTCAGAAATCAGAAATCAGATTTGCCCCTTTGATTAAAAAACAGAAAATCTTTTTTTCCCCTGTACTTGAAAAAAGAATCAAATTGGGCTTCCCCTAGTTGAGTGGGATTTACTACCCCAGTATGGAAAGCGCCCTCCTGCCCTCCCCCGTGCCGGTCTCGGCAGTAACAGTGTTTAACTGAGGCCCTTTCAAGTGCTCTAAAACACCCCTTGGAAATAAAATGTAAGCTTTAATTGCTGTTCAATTACTTGTCAGCATTTCATATGATTTATGACCCAGTTCTGGCGCATTTTTGACCCAGTTAAAGACTCATAAATAATATAGTTTCGCTAGAAAGAATGAGAGAGGGAATAGAGGTTTGTTAGAGGCATCTTTTTATTGTCGCTTCAGTGCCAGCAAGCTGAATAAATACCTAACGATGGACTCCCGAGCTGGTTCTATTCAAAAGCGTGCACACTGAGGAGAAGCCACTAGCCACATTTATAGAGCACAGATTGGTTTTTTTCTCCCAGGAAAGAGCTAAAGCCACTGCATTATAGGTATAATACTGGTTATTAAAAAGGCCGGTCCCCTTCTACTCCCAAAATGCCAGCCTCACCCTCACAGGCGAATACATTTCCTCAGTGATATTCCTCCCCATCCTGGGATTTCGATGCCTCTTGCTGCCCACAGTTAGTCCTCACCTTCCTCCCTGGCTGCACAGCCTGGGCGCTGCCTGAGGCCCTCCCGGGGGTGTTCAGGAGGACACTTCCTTGAATGGTAGACAAGCACCGCAGGCACCTTTGTTGCTCCAAGTATTCTGGCGCTGAGAAAATGTTCTCTTCTAGTCCCTCTGGATGAGAGATCAGGAACTGCGGGGATTTGAGGGAACTGGGGAGAGCCAAGAGGTCCTCTCAGTAAAAAAAAAAAAAGCGCTGTGGGTTTGGCGGAGCCGGGTGAACTGCTGTGGGATTTGTCTAGAAAGGGCACAGCAGCGGCTGCGGGCAATTTCTGGAGGCGGAAATTTTAAAAAGTGGTACTTTCTCTTAAAAAACAATAATAACAAACCCACACACAAAATTCTGCCGCCAGTACGAATTATTGTTTTTAAATCATTTCGCCTGCGCTTGCTCCGAAGTCAGTCCTTTGGATTTCGGCGGAGGAGAGGCACGAGGCCCGGGCACCGGCAATCTGCGTGTCGGGACGCCAGACCCTGGTCTGGCGCTCCTGCCCGCCGCGACCCGCGGCCCAGAAGCCACCTGGGTGCGGGCGGACAGAGGCCCTGGCTGGAGCGGAGCTCCCACCCCAGATCAGCCTCGACTCCCTCAGCTCCTCGGGCCCGGTCCCCGCGTTCTGCCCTGCGCGGTCTCGGCGCCAGTGGAAAGGTATGCACTCCGCGCGCCCTGGGCCCCCGCGGCCCAGACCGACCCTTCCCCGGGCGGGTTCCCACGGCGAGCTGGCCTTCCCTGCAGCTGGCTCAGCTGAGAAAGCGGCGAGAGTCGCGTCAGCAGTTTGGAGGAGAAAGTGCGGGTTGATTATTGACCCACGCCTTCTTTCTTCAAATGCCACATCCGACCCGGCGGGTTTGAAGAGAAAATGCCGTATTTTTGCGGCCGGCTCTCACCTCCTACGCGGCCGGCTCCCCCTTTCAAGTTGCGCCGCAATATGCCATAAGGAGCAAGTGTTTGCTGTTTTGTGCTCTGTTTACAGCTTTGGGGCGCCGAGTCATAAATCTTGCCCAGCCATAAATGACAAAAACCATTGGTATGCATGAGGCCACCCTGGCCCGGAGTGCTTTTTGATTTCTCCCTTTTCCCCTGGCTTTGTTTTTGCTCTGAGGTGACACTCTGGCTCCTTGACAGTTTAAACATACTACTTATATTTTTAACACCTCCCTTTGAGAAGGACTCGCCGTTGACGCCTCGGAACTGCAGGAAAGCTCCATTTCTCTCTTTTTGCTACACTCATGCCCTTGCAGAGCTTGCTTTTGAGCTTGGGAGGCTTTGGGAGGAAGACCTCCCTCTTTGAAGTTGTAGCGATATTACCAAGCAAACTCGGGCCTTTCCTCTGCTCACCTCGGCGTTGCTCTATTCCACCAATTAGGAATAGAATATATGATGGATGTCGGTTTCTGCTGGGGTGAGAACTTCATCTGTCTCCCCTGTGGGTGAGCTGGGTGTCTGTACTGTGAAATGGGCACATGCGTTTCGGAGACCCGCGTTTCTAAGTACCGTTGTGTGTACCTGAGCCCAGAGCATCCCATTTCACTGCTGGGACAAACGTGCATCTTCTCCAGGCCATCTTCCTCCTGGCTGCTAGGATTTCGACAGTTTCTAAAAATATAACCAAAGATGGCCCAGTTGGCTCTCGGGAGGTCTCTGGAGAACAGCCTATCTCAGTGCCCCCAAAGATTGGATTGGGGTGGCAGGTGAAGTAAACTGCCCAAAGTCTGGGGAACTCACTTCTGCTTTTCTTTCCCCGCGCCCCGCAATTGGAAATGCCCAGGGCAGATGAATATGGTTTCTCAAACGGATTCCTAAGAAATAGAGCCCGGCAAGGGAGCCCCTTTGTGAGCGCCGTTTGTCCTCATTAGCATAATTTTCCTGGACTTTAGTGACGCCTAGGAGCGAGGGGAGGGAGGGCGTTGGGGGTGGGGGTAGGCTGCCCTCCTCCCGCCGCCGCCGAGCTCCCCCTCTCGCTCGAGTCCCTCCTCCCGCTCAGCCCCATCCCCCACGTCGGCCCGCGCTTCCCCAGCCGCCTCGGTCTCCCCTCCCGCCCGGCCCAGCACCCCCCGCCGCACCCCCGACCAGACGCTGCTCCGCGTGTAATATTCATAAGAAACATACCCAAGTCGGTGCCACTAGCCCAGGCAGAGCCCGGCGCCGCACTAGCGCTTATCTCCGGGCCACGGCTGCTGCCCTCGGGAAGGGCAGGGGGCGGGGGTGTGG
>NW_007251189.1:154518-156589 GCF_000164805.1 Carlito syrichta | reverse complement strand
CAGGGCCACAACCGGCCGCTCTCAGCACTGAACGGCGGAGTTTACGTCTCGGTGATTTATGGCTGCAGACTTAAATCTCGGTTCAAGAAGAGTTCACAAGCCGGAGCTTCCTTCCCGGCAGTGACTGATACCCTTACACTTCGAGTTCAGGCCGCTTTCCCATCCCCGCCCCCACCTCTCCCCTCTCCCCTAGCCCAGCCTCAACTTTTCTGGGCTAGGGAGGAAAGGAGGGATGGGCAGGGGACTCGGGGGCTCTTACCCGCGTTCCCGCTCGAATTTGGGGAGAGGGCAAGCTGAGGAAGAAGAGGGAATAGAAAAAGGGAGCGATGTCTGAAGGAAGGAGGTTGAATTTGGGCATGTCTTCCAGAGACAATAGGGCTTGCTTCCTGCACTCAGTTTAGCCCCCTCAACTCGCTTTCAGTTCTTGCACCTGGGGGTTATTGTCTAGCCACAGATCTTGGTAGAGAAATCTCCCCCCACCCCGAGTCCTGGCTTGGGGGTCCAAAGCAAAGTTTTCTGGCTGGCAAATCTCCAACTTCTTTACTAGGTTGCAAACTTTGGGGGCTTGGTTGGGGGGGATATGTGTCAGCTCCAAGGTGGTGATCTGCCGTCCTCAGACAATAGGAAGGACTTTGGTGGGATCTTAGGGGTGGAATTCATATTTTAAGTTTAAGAGGCTGTGGCTTGCTCTTTGATTTTCAAAGATATTTTTATTTTACAAGACAATGCACAACTTGGTGTAAAGGCTTAAGTAAGTAGCTGGCTGGAATAGCCTGTGATAATGGATTAGCAAGTCACTAAAAATATTGCATGTTCAAAATCAGCTTAATTTTGTTTTATCTAATATCTTGCTGTTCAAGTGTCTAGAGTAATTTTCTTAACCTGGTGTTTTATTTTACACAAGCCTGGCATCTAAAAAATTTATAATGGCAGACATTCACACTGCCAAATGTAATAGGAACTGTTTTCAGGGAAAGAAAAGGAAACTGAGACAATAAACTGCTGTTTGGTTTTAAATTTTTATTTGATCCTGTATTTACTTTTGATCATAGTATATTGCTTCCTACCTGTTTCCCAAAGAGAAACAATACTCCAGAGCTATGGCCATGTACAATAGCTCTGGATGAGGGATGCTGTAATTTTTAATTGAGGTTCTAGAAAATTAATTGTGCCTGTTTTCCAGATGTTGGTCAGATTGTTGGCTTAATAATGAAACCTTTAAAAATCCATTATTTAAAATGAAATGATAATCATCCACTAGTAGATGCAATACTATATATGTGTGTGTGTTTCCCAGTTAACAAGGCATCTGCTATTCCTGGAAAACTTGAATAACTCTGGTACTCAAATCACATAGTTGGGGCATGAAATGTAAACCATTTTCTTCATGAATTTGTTATTACAATTTTCATAAGTGGTTAGAGGGACTAACATTTTGGGTGTGTGTGTGAATGCATGAAACTCATATGGAACTTTTCTGTGCTGAGAACTAGAGGTTGATCATGCAAAGGCTGAAAAACAGATTTCACTTCTGCAAGCCATTTACTAGAGAAAAGAAGGTTGAGAAGGTTTTCAATTACTTTTTTAGATTTTCAGTGTTATCCTTTACTTGGTGTTTCTGAAGCAGGTAAATAGGTCAAGTAACAAATATCAACAACAACAACAGCAGCACACAAAGATCAGGGAACTCTGGCAGGATTTTATGGCTTGTGCTTCCATCCCTCGTCCGGAGCCAAATGACCCCCATACATCAAATTACATAGCAGTTTCTAAGACAGAACCTATTATCGTTAAGTTGGAAGGAGAGTTCAAGCGGTGGTCATGGAGATGAACGCTGGTTTTTCAGGTTCCTGGTGGGTTGTTTTTTTCTCTAATCCATCATGTTTTAACAGGTAGAATTTGATAGTTGCCCTGAATAACAGCACCTCAGAAAGTCTAAGGCAGGAGGGTCTGGGAACCTTTTGTAACTGGGGGGGAAAGGTGAGCAGTGGCTTGCTAGGAAATGCCTGAGAAATAGAGAGGAAAGGAGTAAAGAACAGTTCAGGACTTGAGTTGTGGCTTGCTGCGTGTT
>NW_007251189.1:153389-154498 GCF_000164805.1 Carlito syrichta | reverse complement strand
ACACACACACACACACACACACACACACACACACACACACACACATTCCAGCCAGAGTTCCCTCCCCCTCATTGGCCACAAGGGACTCATTTGGAGGAGGTGGGTCATATCCCCGAAGGAGGGTGGATTAACTGCCTAACAAGCTCAGCTTCTGAAATCCAGCACGGTCTGATACGGCATTGCCTGGAAATTGTGCAAACCAAGAAGGGGCAGGGTGGAAGTCACTCCATCTCAGGGCTCCTTGGGCAAATATCAGTCCTAAGGCAGAGAAAAATTTTGCGGCTCAAGTTCCTCTTGCCACCTCGCCCCTTACCCAAGATCCGCAGAGGGAGGCTCTGGATGAGGCCAAGGAGCAGAGATGAAGGGACGCCCCGAGTTTCTTCTTCCCTGGAAAAGAAGGATCCCAACCTGTTCTTTTCCAGGCTATCGGATCTTTCTCCTTTGGACCCTAGCTCCTGAGACTCAGCTTCCAGCCCTCACTCACTCTCCTCCTCTCTCCCCGGAAAATCCCCCAACTCCAGACGCAACTTAAGCAAATATTTGTAGCTGCCAGTAAATTCCAGCGGCTTTTTATAGCGCGGCTCCCTGCGCCCGGGGCCAAGTCGTGCTGCTAAATATTGCTGACCACTTTTTCTTTTATGGCTTTCATGTCACTTAGCTATTGAGAGTAAGATGGATTTGCGCGGAGCCCTCACCGCGCTGCGCTTCTCGCCCCCCCAGGTCTGCGCGGGGCGGCCATTGGCGGCGGAGTGTCACGTGAACGCGGGGGCGTGCCAATGTGCGCCCTTACGGGTGTCAAGCCCCTGTCAGAGTGTGCGATCGAGATCGTGAAACAACGCGATGCAAAAAGCGACCTACTACGACAGCTCGGCGATCTACGGTGGCTACCCCTACCAGGCAGCCAACGGGTTCGCTTATAATGCCAGTCAGCAGCCGTACCCGGCGTCCGCTGCTCTGGGCGCTGATGGCGAGTACCACCGACCTGCCTGCTCACTCCAGTCGCCTGCCAGCGCCGGGGGCCACCCCAAGGCGCACGAGCTGAATGAAGTGTGCCTGCGCACCCTGAGCGGCCCACCTAGCCAGCCCCCAGGCCTGGGCGAGCCGCCCCT
>NW_007251189.1:140765-153365 GCF_000164805.1 Carlito syrichta | reverse complement strand
CTCTTCTGTCTCCCCACCTCAGAATGCCAGCAGCAACCCCACCCCCGCCAACGCAGCCAAGAGTCCCCTGCTCAACTCGCCAACCGTGGCCAAACAAATCTTCCCCTGGATGAAAGAGTCTCGGCAAAACACAAAGCAGAAAACCAGCAGCTCCAGCTCAGGTAAAGGAGTGCCTTCTGGAAGAGGGTCCTCTTGCCTGACTTCTGGCCCCCAAGCTACTTCCCACCACATCCAGCACAGTCTGGAAGCTCTGGAACATTTCCAGGAATTCACTGCTCCCACCCTGACCTACTTCCCCCTTGCCACCCCCCCCCCAAAAAAAAGGTTTCCAAAGTCTTTGCAACTCAGAGAAGTAATAGGCCTCTGTGGGCTGGAAAACCCCAGAGACCTGATGGGAGCCTCCCTGGATCTCTCTAAGGGCAATTAGGGTCTAGTACAGTTGGTTGGTCAGTCTCTCTCTCTCTCTCTCTCTCTCATTGAAGTCTCACTCTTGTTGCCCAGACTGGAGTGCAGTGGCATGCTCACAGCCATCACAGCCTCGACCTGCCTGGCTTAGGTGATCCTTCAGCCACAGCCTTCCAAGTAACTGGAACTACAGACACACGCTACCACACCCGGCTCGTTTTTGTGATTTATTGTAGAGAAGAGGTCTCACCAAGTTGCCCAGGCTGGTCTCGAACCCCTGAGCTCAGGCAATCCTCTCACCTCAGCCTCCCAAAGTGCTGGGATTACAGGTTGAGCCACCGTGCCTGGCCTGGACTCTCTTTTTTTCCACTGTTGGAGGTAGGACCTCTAGGCAGAATCAACATGAATTCCACTTTCTTTCTTTTTAGCGTAGCTCCTCTATTCTAATGAAATAGTGACATCCTCCCTTATTCTGACATGCCTCAGAATAAAAGCAGGCCTAATCACCCTTCAAGTCAGAATCAATGATTTGCCTATAATCAGAGCCAATTTTTGCTCCAGCCAATGGAGTGGCTGCCCTACCTCTGGGAAGACCCTACTCAGACTTAGTACAATGAAAGCAGCCAGGGATCTCCTGGGGGAGGGGGATGCAGACTTGTCATCCTAATGGGAACCACATGGGCTTCCTGGAAGCTGACTCCAGTGGCGGAAAGGCCTCAGGCCTTGGGCCTCCTAGCATTTTTGTTACCTTTGCCCCGGCTTTCTGCAGTTGCCAGTGCTCTGCTCTGAGCCTGAGCACCTGGGACCTACCTCCAGAACCAAGATAGCCAGGTTTAGGTGACCAAGCAGGCCAGTAGGACACAAGATTAGTGGACAAAAGCTGGGGCAGGCTGTTTGATGACAGGGAACCCTAAAGAATAGGACCCAGCATGCGGGGGCCTAGGCCTACCCACCAGAAAGGGCTACTTTCAATAAGATCTCTTCCTCTGGGCAGAAAAGGCCTTCCAGTTGGAGGTTTCTACTCTGGGCATCTCCTCTCGGTAGATGGTAGACATAGTGGCCAGTTGAAGCTACTGTCTAATCATTCAGTCAGTCAGTGTGGAGGGGAAAAGTGTACATTTCAGTTACTGTGAAGGGATAAAGGTGATGAGACCTGCCCACAGGGAGCTTGTTGTCTGATTGGTCCAAAGGACCAGTAAATGAGTGAGAAAGTTAATAGCTCCACAAAGGAGATACAAACCAGGAAGGCAAACTGGAGGTTCTGCTTTTCTGTCCTTTCTCCCCTTGAGGAAACCTTTGATTTGCTCCTTGGCTGAATGAGGAACTACCTGCACTGTTTCCGGCACCAGAGACAGGAGAGCACCTAGTTCCCACTCCTCTTTGGGCCCTGACT
Source organism: Carlito syrichta (assembly GCF_000164805.1). NCBI lineage: Eukaryota > Metazoa > Chordata > Mammalia > Primates > Tarsiidae > Carlito > Carlito syrichta. The sequence goes on along the minus strand of NW_007251189.1, from coordinate 151,567 downwards.
GATGAAGGAATCTTTGGGGCCTGGAGGAAGGAGGGGCCGGGCTGGGCGGGGCCGCGGGCAGTCCTTGACGCTGCTCTTCTTCCCTCTGTCCTCGCAGGAGAGAGCTGCGCTGGCGACAAGAGCCCTCCGGGGCAGCCTTCGTCCAAGCGCGCGCGCACGGCCTACACGAGTGCGCAGCTGGTGGAGCTGGAGAAGGAGTTCCACTTCAACCGCTACCTGTGCCGACCGCGCCGGGTAGAGATGGCTAACCTGCTGAACCTCACCGAGCGCCAGATCAAAATCTGGTTCCAGAATCGCCGCATGAAGTACAAAAAGGATCAGAAGGGCAAGGGCATGCTAACGTCGTCGGGGGGCCAATCTCCAAGTCGCAGTCCCGTGCCCCCTGGCGCGGGCGGCTATCTGAACTCCATGCATTCGCTGGTCAACAGCGTCCCATATGAGCCCCAGTCGCCCCCGTCCTTCTCCAAGCCCCCGCAGGGCGCCTACGGGCTGCCCGCCGCCTCCTACCCTGCGCCCTTGCCCAGCTGCGCGCCCCCGCCACCCCCGCAGAAGCGCTACACGCCGGCGGGGGCGGGCGCGGGGGGCACCCCCGACTATGACCCGCACGCTCATGGCCTGCAGGGCAACGGCAGCTATGGGACCCCACACCTACAGGGAAGCCCCGTCTTCGTAGGGGGCAGCTATGTGGAGCCCATGAGCAACTCCGGGCCGGCCCTCTTTGGCCTCACTCACCTCCCCCACGCTGCCTCGAGCGCCATGGACTACGGGGGCGCCGGGCCGCTGGGCAGCGGCCACCACCATGGGCCGGGGCCCGGGGAGCCGCACCCCACCTATACGGACCTTACCGCCCACCATCCTTCTCAGGGAAGAATTCAGGAAGCACCCAAGCTCACCCACCTGTGATGGTGGGCTCGGGGCTGCGCGCCAGGAGAGTCTCCCCCACCCCACCCCCAGCCTTTCTTCTTTGGTTGCTTTTCTTTTTTATTTCTTTTTCTTTTTATTTTTTTAGGGTTCTTCCTGCCCTTCCCTTCCTTTTCTCTCTCCGCCCCTCACTCCCTATTCCTGTCCCCCCCCCCTTTGGTAACGCGTTTTTATAGTTTATGTGACGTAGCAATCTTGGTTGCTGGAATGGCTGTCAGTATCAGTAGCGATATTTATCTCTTCCCGCCCCTCGCTCGGCCGCCGGCCCTGCACCCTTTACCTTCTCCAGTCTTTGATCAGAAACAGGGTATATGAACAAATTTTCTAGTCGAGTTTTCAATGTGAATTTGTTCGTACATTATGGCTCCCGAGGGGAAGCGATTACATTTTTTAATTTTTAGGTTTTTTTTAATTGCACTTCTTGTAAAGAGCGAAAAAAAAAAAATCAAAGGCGCTTTGAAGCAGGGGTTCCCTGTGCAAGGATGACTAAGTGTACGTCTTTCCGTGTGTGTATGCTGGTGAACAGTCAGATTTATTTATATTTTCTTTTGCAAGCATTGAATATCTAAGTTTTAAATATTATTTATCCCCATCCGTTCGTATTTATATTAAAGAAATTCTGTACCCTGATTATTCAGAAGGGTTCTTGGGCCTTTTGTTCGATGGTGTATTGGCGTACATAGAAATTTTTTTATTTGAAAGGGAAATATAAGTCCTTTATAAAAACAGTAACGATGCAATAAAACCAGAGAAGATCCACCTTTTGAAAACGGTGATTTAGGTTTGTAGCATCCTACAAAACTGAAAAAAAAATATGTAAACGCGAAAAAAGGCTAGATTTGTTTTTGAGAGTTCTACATTCCTTGCTGCTCACATTCTGAGAAACAAAACAAAAAAATAAAGTTTTTATTCTGAATAATATCCGTGTTCAGAAGGAATTCTTTGGCCGAAGACGTGGGTCTGCGTGGATTCAGGCGGAGGCGAGCTGGCGGAGTAGGCCGCGCGGCAGCCCTGGGCTCCCGAGCCCGGAAGCTCGGCGAGTTCCCGGGACCGCGGCTGAGGTTCCAGGCGGCGGCGGCTTTGGCAACGCCGCGCGGCCGGCCCGCTGGGCTGCCTGGTTCCCAGCTGCCGCGGAGGCAGGCGGAGGGCACAGGGGCTGCGGAGCGCCGTGTGCGGAAGAAACAAAGGCAGCTGGGCCGAGGCGCAGCGGGAGCGCACAGGTGCCCCGCGGGCCCGCCGGGGGATAGCGTAGGGCGATCTTCTCTTCCACCGTCTTCCTCTGGTCAAAGCCGACTAGCCAACGCCTTCACCCGGGAGCAACCAGCCGCGCAGAGGATGCTCAGCGCTTTCCACGAGCAATCGGACCCCTGGTCTCCTCTGGGGATGGTTCGTGGCGCATTATCGCGCCAGGAGGAAAGAATGGATCCTGAAATCCCCAAGCGGAACTAAGCAGTTTGAATGGGACCGAGGCTCACCCAGGTCCCCAGCAAAAGGAGGGCTGAGCTCCAGAGAGCTCCCGGAGCCCTTCCTGGGTCTGCCTGCATCCCATCATCAGCTGCCTCCTGAATTTAGTATTTCACATTCTTTGGATTTATTTTCTCTCCTTCTTCCCTCCCAGCTTTCTTTTTCTGGCCTCGGGGAGAGGGAGAGGGAAAGGAGATTGGTGTCTTTCTAATAAAAAATGCAATTTTATAAGTACTTCTTCATTTGATGCTACAGGAGCTAAATATTACACTTCTCCTGGATTTAAGAGGGCTGCCTACTAACTGGCTGGTCGGGCAAAGGCAGGCACAGTAAAGGGAAGTCTTTTCATCTTCAGATTGAAGAATTGCTCAGAGAAGGAACCAAAGTCAGAAATACAGAACCTTTGACCTGCATCCCCGTCATCACCACCTCAGAAGTGAGGAAGCACCTTCGTCTGGGGATCAGGAGCATCTGATGTGAGAAATAAATCCCCATTCTCCCTGAATTGTATTTCAGAGGCAGACATGGAAAATGTCGCCATTTTGTTTGCAATCCAAAATAAGCATCATCATGGCCTCTATCTTCCCCCTGAGAAGCTCCCTCAGCTGATCCTTAACAGGCACTGGAGCCTTTTCTGGGTACCTACTGGGTCTCAACAAGCTGCTTTTAGGAAACCTCCTCACGGTCTAAGAAAAGGGCTCTGAGGATGCAAAGCCAGGCGGCTGTAGAGAGCTGAGTATTTCTCTCAGACCCAGAGGTGCTTTCTCCACATCTGCCCAGAGGCTCCTAATAGGTATTTTTTTCTTTTTAAAGAGCTTGGGCTGTGGAGGAAGTGGATTTTCTCCCCTCGCCCCAACCTCCCTGCCAAAATATGGCGCACCTCAGAAATGCAGAGGCTGCACAAAAGTCTTTGTGAAGACTGGAACGGCAGCCTTTTGGGTTGTTCACGCTGAGCAGATCAGGAGTCTTCTTTTTAAATAATCATTTTAGTGATGCGTATAAAATTACCTGGGAAAATAAGAAAGGGAGGAAGGGAGGGAGGGAGAGAGAGAGAGCGAGCGAGAGATACATCTAAAGATGAAAATCTTTTGGGGATTTTGAACCACTATTTGAACCCTTTTCTAAAATCTACCCTTCAGCTGAGGAAGGAATGGTTTGGAGGTTTCCTTCTTCCCTTAGGGCAGAGATTTTTAAATGAGATTCTAATGTGATTTCCCATATCTTGCCAGTCAAGACATTCATTTTGGCTTTCAAAGAAAAAACTATTGATCTCACTCCCCCCCAGCTTCCTAGATATTATACAGAAATCCTTATTAAAATATCTCATGAGTTAAAGTAATAAATTTGGAGAAGATTTCAGTGTTGAGTGGTTGAAGAAAAGGTTTTTCTTCCAGATGGTATTTAAATTAAGGTGGCTAAGGCAGGCGGAAAGCTCTCACCCACACAGCCCTTGACAAAGCCTCAGAGATATGCGGGAAGCTTGCTCCCTCTCTGCACCTCCCCTTCCCTTAACCCCTCAGTATTTTCTGGTTAAAAGCAAAAACCAAAAACTGCCATCCCGGAGTCCACAAAGCATCTTTCCTAAAAGCAGCCCTATAACCCTTTCCACTGCCAAAAAATATTTTTTAAAAGACTAGTTTTTCTTGTTTACTTGCGTTTCCTGCTCTCCTCTTTGCTCGGCCACATTTGATCTTGGAAAGAGCTGGAAGCTGAAATGTGTTCTTAAGGGCCAGAAGCTGTCAAGGCTTTTGGTGAGCAAGATTGATCGTGCCCAGACTTCCTTCAGAGCTTTGTTTGGAATAAAAGCAAGAAAACTGAAAAACTCCACATTTTCTAAAATAGCATTTCTATCTTCAAGGCTAGTCTCCCGGCTAGTCAGTGATGTCGCCCACTTTGTATCTAATTTCCAACTCAGATCCAGTGTGATGCCGACCTTAGAGATGGAGTCCTGCCTTTGCTCCTTGGTCGGCCTTTATTTTTCTACGTAGATTTTTTTCTCCCCTGCCAACCTCTCTCTCTCTCTCTCTCTCTCTCTCTCTCTCTCTCTCTCTCTCCATCAGAATGATTTATTTTCCTGCCACTGATGCCTGCCGGCCTGGGGGAGTCTGATCACTTGGTCCATTTCAAAGGAAGCAAAAGCGAATCGCCATCCTCAGGGTCTGGGGGTGGGGGGCGAAAACAGGACCTTCAGATCTATCTCTTTCTCAGTGTCCTCCTTTCATTCTGGCTTGGTGGATTTTTAAAAAGTTATTTGGTTTTGGTACCTAAAGGTGTTATCTTTTGAACCCTCCAGCACCATCCAAGATGCACCCAGTCTCAAGTCTCCGAATTGGAAAAAAAAGAGAGGATGAAGGAGAACCAGAACCTTTGCAATTCCTCCTTGGGTCGCCTCCTCTCCCCCGCGGTGCTGTTTCCCACAAGAGAGCCCTGGTACAAACATCCCTGGTGCCCCAGGATCAGGAAGGTGTGGGAGGCGAATCGGGCTGCCAGGGAGCATTCGCTGCATCTGAACCAACCAGCCCCCCAAACAGAACGACAAGGACAAGGAGAAGAAGGGTAGGGGGAGGGGGGAAGGAACAAGCGTCTTCTCCTTCCCTGCTGGTAACTTCCAACAGACTTCCTGGAAATCGGAAATACTCACCGCACCCGAGCCCTACGGGTATGAAACCCAGAATGCCAGGAACCGCACGCGCCTGCTCGGGGCGGCATTTCTTTGGCTGGCCGCCGCCCTGGCTACAGGGATTTGGGCACATGAACCTGGGGTTGTTGTCTCCCTTGGCACATGCATCTATCTCTTTCTCGAGCCACTCCTGAGAAGTTGATGGCGTAGGAAGGTGGGGAAGCTTCGAGAGCCGCCTCCTGTTTTCCGCTTCCCGCCGGAGCCAGATGCAAAGCTGTCGTGGAATAGCCTCCTAACAATGGGCCGGGGGCGCGGATTCCAGGCTGGACACTGGGAGGGGGGGCAGGGGGCTGCAGGGGAAGAGGAGGCAGACAGAAGAGAGAGAGGGAGAGAGGAAGAGGAGAAGAGGAAAAAGAGGGGAAGACCGACAGAGAGGAAGGAAACAGAGACCGAGAGATCAGTTATGAGATCCAGGAACTGGTTTGAGAAAAAGTGAAGAAGGCAAAGGGAAAGAAAAGAAGGACACTGGCATCTTCTTTCTTCTCTCTCTCTCTCTCTCTCTCTCTCTCTCTCTCTCTCTCTCTCTCTCTCTGTCTCTCTCTCTCTCCCCCATCTCTCTGTTCCTCCCTCTCTTTATTCTTCCTCTCTCATCTCCTCTCATCCTCTGCTCCTTCCTCCTGCCTTAACAGAACTTATGTGACTGGGATGCGGGGGCCCTCGGGTGTCAAAACTTTGAAGATTAATGGATTACTTTGTTAATGACTGCAGGCGTCAGCCTGAGGTGCTTAAATGATTTGTGAGGTGCGAGGCGTCTTCCCGACAGTCCCAAACAATGCGCGGAGTGTGCGGGGGAGGCAGAGGGCAGCAGCCAGCGGGACCGGCAGCAGGGCTCACACTCACACACTCACACACTCGCACACACTCCCAGGCGCACACACCGGATCCTTGCCGATCAAGAGGCGGGCGGGCACCCTTGCCCCCACGCACTCCCGGGCATTCCCACCCACACCCACATATATGTATTTTTTGCCCTGAAAAAAGTGTAAATAAAGCCTCGCTGGCCCCCAATGAGGCGTTCCTTCCCGACTTTTTTGGATCAATCAAACAGACAGTGGCTTCTTTTGATTAAAGCCCAAATTGTCATTGGGCAGAAGCAATCATGTGACAGCCAATTCGGTCCAATTTCAACCTTGTCTCCATGAATTCAATAGTTTAATAGTAGCGCGGTCCCCATACGGCTGTAATCAGTGAATTAGAAAAAAAACACCCCAGCAGCGATCTTCTATGATAGATTTTTTTTCCCCTCCGCGCTCGCCTTTTTCCTGGGCCTTGCCCCCCCCAAGCCCCTCCGAAAGAGGGAACTTTTTCTCCGAGGGGGCTCCAAGGAGAAGGCCATGAATTACGAATTTGAGCGAGAGATTGGTTTTATCAATAGCCAGCCGTCGCTCGCTGAGTGCCTGACATCTTTTCCCCCTGTCGCTGATACATTTCAAAGTTCATCAATCAAGACCTCGACGCTTTCACACTCGACACTGATTCCTCCTCCTTTTGAGCAGACCATTCCCAGCCTGAACCCGGGCAGTCACCCTCGCCACGGCGCGGGCGGCCGCCCCAAGCCGAGCCCCGCGGGCAGCCGCGGCAGTCCGGGGCCCGCCGGGGCCCTGCAGCCGCCCGAGTACCCCTGGATGAAGGAGAATAATACTGCCAAGAAAACCGCGCCGCCGCCGGCCGCCGCTGCAGCCGCCGCCGCCGCCGCCGGCCCAGCTTGCCTCAGCCACAAAGGTCAGTCCCAAGGCCCGGCCCCGGGTCCCGGGACCCTCTTCCCTCTCCGGACTGCCCCGGGAACGGCCATGGGGGAGGGAGCGTGGGCTGGGGGAGCAGGGGCGAGACAGAGGGGCTTGGGCGCCTTTTCCCGGCCCCTGTGGGCTCAGGAGTGGGTTTGACGAAGAGGCAGGGGAACCCAGCGCTCCAACATGAGGCATATATATTTTTAGAAAGGGGGGCAACTTTCCCTAACTTGTGTAATGTGGGATGATTTATTTGAGTTGGAACTGACCTCCTCTTGTCTAGTTGTCCTAGAGTTTGGCTTTTTGACAGTAATGAAGAGTGATAGATCGCTCTTGCTCAGCTAAGCAGCTGATGCATTAATTATAAATTGCGTTGTGGCTAATATAAAGTTTGCTCCCGGATGAAGAGGTTGGGGGGAGCTAAAGCCATGAATCTGATAGAGGTGGAGGAGATAGGGTCTCCCCAGGCTGGGCTCCCAGGAAAGGCAGCACAATAGCTCTACTGCATCCAGGGGCGGCCATTTTGTTGCAGTTGATCTTTTCTGCTATATTTATTCTCCAGTGGAATAACCCCGCTCGGACCCCTCCACCTCCAACTGTGCGTGTGTCTCTTGTTGGTTTCCCTTTCCGCAGAATCCCTGGAAATCGCCGATGGCAGCGGCGGGGGATCGCGGCGCCTGAGAACTGCTTACACCAACACGCAGCTTTTAGAGCTGGAAAAAGAATTTCATTTCAACAAGTACCTTTGCAGACCGCGAAGGGTGGAGATTGCAGCGCTGCTGGATTTGACCGAGAGACAAGTGAAAGTGTGGTTTCAGAACCGGAGGATGAAGCACAAGAGGCAGACCCAGTGCAAAGAGAACCAAAACAGCGAAGGGAAATTTAAAAGCCTGGAGGACTCCGAGAAAGGAGAGGAGGACGAGGAGGAGAAGTCGCTCTTTGAGCAAGCCCTTAGCGTCTCCGGGGCCCTTCTGGAGAGGGAAGGTTACACTTTTCAGCAAAATGCCCTCTCTCAGCAGCAGGCTCCCAATGGACACAATGGCGACTCCCAAAGTTTCCCAGTTTCGCCTTTAACCAGCAATGAGAAAAATCTGAAACATTTTCAGCACCAGTCACCCACTGTTCCTAACTGCTTGTCAACAATGGGCCAGAACTGTGGCGCTGGCCTAAACAATGACAGTCCCGAGGCCCTCGAGGTCCCCTCTTTGCAGGACTTTAACGTTTTCTCCACAGATTCCTGCCTGCAGCTTTCAGATGCAGTCTCACCCAGTTTGCCAGGTTCCCTGGACAGTCCCGTAGATATTTCAGCTGACAGCTTTGACTTTTTTACAGACACACTCACCACAATTGACTTGCAGCATCTGAATTACTAAAAACATTAAAGCAAAACAAAGCATCACAAAACAAAAACCCCTTTGACCAGGTGGTTTTGCCTTCTTTTATTCCGGCAGTTGATTTATATTTTATTTTCTTCTTGACCTATACCCTTCCCTCCTTTAAATGCTGAGGATTTTCTGTTTAGTGACTCCCCTGACCCAGTTTCAGAGCCATCTTCGACTGATTATTTTGGAGTTTTAGTTGTTTTAAACCTAATCCAACAACCCTCTATGTGATTTCCTGAGAGCAATATATGAGGCCTGCAAGAAAGTGATCATATAATTGTATCTTCACTTTCTTTTTATTTTTGTATTACATTAGGATGCATTGTCATGGGTATTTTTGGTAGAATAAATTCTCCTTTGCTATAAGTAGCTTTCTTATTTTTCTCCTCTTTCTCAAGGCTCATAACATTTTCTCTCCTTTTAGTCTAACTTGGTAAATAAAATTCTCACCACAATTTATCTTCTTTTTCAATTTTAATATATTTACTAAGGCGGCATGTTCAAAGTCTTCAGTGGACAGCAACAAAAAAGAAAGCCAGAAAATGCTTACGGTTTCTGACAAGTGCTTTTGGCTTTTTTGCTGCTGCTGCTGCTGCTTCTTCTTCTTCTTCTTCTTCTTTTCCTTCTTTTTTAAGGGAATGGATTTGGTTTTCAGTGTACAGGTTCAAGCCATAGATTTAAATTGGTAATAAAAACAGGATTGGGCAGCCTAAGATTTGGGCCAAGCCCAAGCATTTGAAAATGGAGAAATAAAGTGCCTACAGAAACCCTCAACTCCAGGATGAGTAAAATGGAGTTTCTTTAACAAGCTACTAGTTTCCAGGTCAATAACTAAGTTATCAACAATTCATTTATTTATACACATTTGTTTTAAACATCTACATTTCAACCCCTCCCTCACAAATCCCTCATTTTCAGTGTGGTTGATTAATCTCCCAGCTGTTGATGGACTCAGGCAAAGCAGACCTGAAAGAGAAAAACAAGAATAAAACAAACAGTGATTACTACCTGGAAAGTGTACTTCAGAAAAGATTCTTTCCAATCCTCTGGTTCAATCATTCGCACATTTTTTTTTTTAGGGTCAAAAAAAATCAATATTTCATTCTTAAATCTGTTTACATTGTTAATAACGGATCATTAACGCTCTGAAGTTAGGTTAGCAAGTTGAGATTTAAAATAGAATGCTTCTGCACTAGGTTATAAATCAACCCAGTTTCTAGAGCGAATGAGAAAAAGCACTTTAAATGAAATATCAATAAAATGTGATCTAGGGTGTGTCACTGGGTTGTTCTGGTCCCCCCCCCCCACCCTTCTTGTCTCTCCCCATGTTTCTCCGTCCCTTTTTGAGCTCTCTTCTGATGGCTACTTACCGTGAGAAAACGCAGCTTGTAAGCAACATGTGTGTGGGGCGGGTTGATTTAAGAACCCAGCTCTTAACAGGAAAGGCTTGGAAGTTACAACGAAACCGCGATCTTTTTTCATGTGCTGCTTGCTCCCTACCTTCGCCCACCCCTTCACCCACTAAATCCCAGCAGCGGCGAAGGGTGTTGGGACTGCTGCCGGTTTCCGGCCCCAGGCGCAGCGCCGAGCAGGGCGTCCCGGCCGCGGCCAGGGCTGCGCCGCTCCTGGATGCGATTCGTCCTACGCTCATAAATCAAACGCTTTCTATGAATGAGAATGTCATCAAAGAGATCAATTGCAGGAACACATGCACAAATAAAAATCCTCTTACGTATTTGCCGGGGATCCCCGTCCGAAAGCATTAAGTTAGAAGGCGTTTAGTCATAATTCATTTTTATTGCTCCTTTAAAACAACAGCTTGGCTGAGCCGCGGATGCCCTGAACAGCTCCGGGCCTGGGCGGCGTTCTGTCTCCTCCTCGCTCCTTCCCTTTCTAGTAGAAGAGCCCTGAAAGGCGCTTTGAGCCAAGCAAGCCGCTTTGCAGGCGATCATTTTAATCGTGACCAGGCTCGCCTTTCACCCACTCTCCCGGGGGGGGTTTAAAGAGCCTAGTTCGAGTCCCGGGGCGCTGGCCTTCTAGTTCCGAGGACCAGGGGTGTCCTACACGGCGAAACGGCCCCAGGATTTCTCGGGGTGGGGAGTGGGGAAGGAACCGAGCTACGAAAGCCTGCGGGCCGGAGGCCAAGGGAGGCTGCCTTTGTGAGCCGCTCCCCGAGAGCGGCGCTCTGGGTGGCCCAAGACGCTGAGCCCGCGCGGCTGCGAGCGCCTGGCCCGCGGGTAGCCTGGAGCAGCGCGCGGAGGCGGGCGGGACGCGGGCCTGTGTGCGAGTGCAAGCTTGTGATCCCAAGAAAGACACGCCAGCCGGCAGTCCCTGAAAAGAGGCCAGGAGAGAGGAAAAGAGGTGGAGGGAAAGGAGCGCCGAGGCCGCCAACTAGCAGAGGAGGGAGAGCGGCTGCGGCTGGCCCGGAGCTACTTTGTGGCAGGCGCCTTGCAGCCGAGGGGCTCTCACAAACCCAGGCCGAGGAGGCCAACAAAGGTACAGGAATGAGGCCAGGGTGGGGGGAGACTACACCGACTCAGGCCTGGAGAGAGGACTGCTCGCACTACCAGCACCGACCGAACCCCCTCACATCCTATCCCCTCCCCCACAGGAGTTCCTCCCCCCCCC
>NW_007251189.1:134950-140745 GCF_000164805.1 Carlito syrichta | reverse complement strand
CCCCGCGTCGCTGGGGGCCTGGGCACCCAGGGAAGCCGCCTCCAGGAGGGCCACCTTGCCTTTTCCCTTTTCCAGGATGAGAATTCCCAGGAGCTGAAATTGGGACGGGGTGATCCTGTTAACCATGCTTGGGGTATAGGTCAGAGGTCACAAAGAAATACCATTCCAATAGGAAATGTCTGGGGAAAATGTTCCACTGCTACTGAGGGAATCCAGAGTCAAAGGTCTGCATGGGTTTTCCCCCTCGAGGGACAAGTTTGGGTGGGAACTTCTAAATGTGAAGAACAAAAAACAGAAGACTGAAAGGGTGACTAGCTCATTTGAAATTTGCCTGCCTGGAGCAAAACTTCCTTCTTACAGGAGAGGGAAGGCACTAAACATTTCATTTGATCCCAATATTGTACACATGGTTGGAGTAAAATTTATACAGGGTTGGCAGCAAAGCTTCTTGGATGATCTCTGCATTTCTCTTACCTAGAACTGCATTAATTCTTGGTCTCTGGCCTTTTCTCTTTACAAGCCCAGGGTTGACTCGAAACCTAATACTAAACAATTAACCGACCCCATCAGCATCAGGGTAGAAGGAGGGTGATGGAGAACAGGACCCCTGGCCTGAGATGACGCTCAGATTTGCACGTGTCTCTCTAGGGAAAGATTTGAAGGTTCACACAAGCAACCGCACAGTCAGTTGGAAAGGGGAGGAGGTGTCGTTGGGGAAGAGAAAAGTGTTCCGTCCACCATCAGCCATCTGTCCACTGCCCCTCCCACCTGCCAGAGTCCCCACCCCCACTCCAGACGTGCCGTAGAATGAGGGGGTTGGTAAGAGGAGGCTCTTCCACTCCTAACATCTCCCTCCAGAAAAAGAGAAGCGCGGCGGGGGGAGTTCAGCGTGTGTACTTTGTTGGAGCTGCGGTCCGACCCTCTAAGGCCTGTGCGGGAGCGCGCAGGATCCTGGGTCTTGGGGAGCCGGCAGATGGCCTGCAGCGCACGGCCCGGCCCCCACGCTGGCCACGTCCGCTAGCGTCATCTCCCCCCCGCCCCCCCGCGCCTTCTACTCCTCAAAATCCGGCGGCCGAGTGGCTCCGGATCCCGGAGGACTCCCGGTGCAGGCAGAGTGGGGAGGAGAAAGGGGCGGAGAGCGAGGAGGGGGGGGGAGAGGAGCCCGGCCACCCCCGGCCTTTTCCGACAAGCAGTGTTTCAAGGGCTTCCCCCGCCCCTGGAGTCGAATTACAGAAGTGCCTCATTGCCATGCTAATGGCAGCGGGTTTGTGGGGAGAGGGTTTGGAGACCCTCCTAGGAGGAGGGAAGTTTCGTTTCTTGCCCTGTTGTCCTCCACGCCCAGGCGGGTTCCTCCCAGCCAGCTCTCGGAGCTCTTCCCTTTCTGTTCCGAGCTGCGGAGCCGGTTGCCCAGCCTCGCCCTCCGCCACGTTTCTCTGCGCTCATCGCAGCCCCGGGCCTCACGGTTGGGCCTCTCGGCAGCGGAAACGACCCGCGAGCCTGGGCGCGGTGTCGGCCGAGTTCCCACCCTTCCTGCTCGGCGCGCTCCGGGCTGGGCCGGTGGACTCGCGGCCACCCAGCGGGCTCTGGCCCACTGATTCCCTCCCGGAGACAGCCGGGAACCCTCTTCCCTTCTCACCTCTGGCAGTTCATCTTTCTGCGCACGGCGGTGGGGCAGGGGCGGGGCGGAGGATACCTCCCAGCCCCCACCTCCCGGGGCAAGGGGGGTGGGGGGGGCGAGCAGAGTCGGGCGCGCGCAGAAGGCAGCCTCCGCTCTCCTTCGCCCCAGCACCGAATCTGCCGTGGCAGCCGCCGCAGCTGCTGCCGCCTCCTGGGCTGCCTGGGGGGGCGACTGCGCGTCACCTAGACGGAGAAGCGCCGGGGATTTAAATGCCACTGAAATGGTGATCCATCACCGCCTGAGCCGGCAAACTTTCGCAGGAGGCCCAGCCATTGGCTGACAAAGTCACGTGCCCCTCCCTGAGCGCCCTCCGCCCTCCTGCCCCCCCTCTTGCGCACTGTACATTCATATCATTTTTCTTCTCCGGCCCCATGGAGGAAGTGAGAAAGTTGGCACGGTCACTCAGGGCTTCGCAGGACCCGGTCACTCAGTGACAGATGGACAATGCAAGAATGAGCTCCTTCCTGGAATACCCCATCCTCAGCAGTGGCGAATCCGGGACCTGCTCCGCGCGAGCCTACCCCTCGGACCATGGGATTACAACTTTCCAGTCGTGCGCGGTCAGTGCCAACAGTTGCGGCGGCGACGACCGCTTCCTAGTGGGCAGGGGGGTGCAGATCAATTCGCCTCACCACCACCACCACCACCACCACCATCACCACCCCCAGCCGGCCACCTATCAGACTTCTGGGAACCTGGGGGTGTCCTACTCCCACTCGAGTTGTGGTCCAAGCTACGGTGCGCAGAACTTCAGTGCGCCTTACAGTCCCTACGCGTTAAATCAGGAAGCAGACGTAAGTGGTGGGTACCCCTCGTGCACTCCCGCTGTTTACTCTGGAAACCTCTCATCTCCCATGGTCCAGCATCACCACCACCACCAGGGTTATGCCGGGGGCACGGTGGGCTCGCCTCAGTACATGCACCACTCATATGGACAAGAGCATCAGAGCCTGGCCCTGGCCACGTATAATAACTCCTTGTCCCCTCTCCACGCCAGCCACCAAGAAGCCTGTCGCTCTCCTGCGTCGGAGACTTCTCCAGCGCAGACCTTTGACTGGATGAAAGTCAAAAGAAACCCTCCCAAAACAGGTTAGTCTTGCAGGCCAGTGGATGCTCCTTGAGGAATCTGGAAGGAGCTGGTATGCTTAGTTTCCAAGAAAAATTAATAATGATTTTTTAAAAATTAGATTCTTGTTTCGGAATAATCTTGTAGGGCACGCGCGGGGAGGGTGCCCAGGTGTGCCGGGGGCAAAGGAGCCTCAGGGGCGCGTATATTTTCGAAGGATTTTAAGTGTTTAGGTGGTAGGAAGTGTGTGGGGTGGTGGTGGAGGTGATGTTCTGTTAATACCTCCGGGCTCCATTAATCACCGCTCTGACCACGCTAATGGTTGACTTCAGGTTAACACTTTACACCTCATCACTCACCCTCCCCAGCCCGGTTTGTGTTGCGAAGTTCTTAGTCTCCCCTTCACCCGAATGTTGCTCTGAAGCGAGTAGGGGATCTCATACCCATTTTAAATGTTTTACCTTTTCATCTCATGCTTCCCACCCTGACTCAGGGAAAGTTGGAGAGTACGGCTACGTGGGTCAACCCAACGCGGTGCGCACCAACTTCACCACCAAGCAGCTCACGGAGCTGGAGAAGGAGTTCCACTTCAACAAGTATCTGACGCGTGCCCGCAGGGTGGAGATCGCCGCATCCCTGCAGCTCAATGAGACCCAGGTGAAGATCTGGTTCCAGAACCGCAGAATGAAGCAAAAGAAACGTGAGAAGGAGGGGCTCTTGCCCATTTCTCCGGCCACCCCGCCAGGAAACGACGAGAAGGCAGAGGAATCCTCAGAGAAGTCCAGCTCGTCGCCCTGCGTTCCTTCCCCGGGGTCTTCTACCTCAGACACTCTGACTACCTCCCACTGAGGCCGCAGACTCTGCAGCCCAGGCTCCTCCTTGGGCAGGGGCTTCTTACCCAAAGCACATTCTTAGCTAATCTTTCTGTCCATTTACAGTCTCTTTCTTCCTTTCTGATCCTATCTGGGGAGCTCCTGGCCAGGATATAGTGTTTCTAGAGAATTCTGGACCAGAGATTTGGTGAGGGGTTAATGCCTTAATCCAGATTGGGTGCCAGCATTACTTTTCTGGTGGGCCTTAACATCCCTCCAGCTTTTAGGAGATGTCGCAGAAACTACTACTTCTTTCAGATGTCCCTTGGGAAATAGTGCCCTTTGTGAGCAAAATCAGGCCAGAGAGATGCCTCTCATCTTTTATCTAACTGTATATTTACAATTCTCCCCTACCTTGTCCTTAAAAATAAGATATAGAGAAAGGAGAGAGTCCAGGAGCTCAGGAAGAAGAGCTGCACTATGTGTTTACACAATTAATTCATCCCTTAATTTAATTCAATTTCATGTGTGAGTTTGCTGGTTGTAAATACTTTGTCCTGAGAGATTTATCTTTATACAGATTTTCTAGAAATGTTTAGATTAGGTGATTAAAACAGGGTGGGCAAACTCTCAAAACTGGTACAATTTTGTATGTGATTATAGGTGAAAGAATACATTCCCTCATTTAAACCCAATCAGATGCCTCAGAGGGTAGCCTCAATTTGTTCTTTCAGTTAGTTAAGAAGGCCTACTGCAGAGCACAAGGTTCAGAAACCAGGTTTCCTGTGCTGTCTCTCCCTATCCCTATCCCTTTCTTCTTAGGCCACCTTCCATTTAAAATTTGTGCTGGATTATTCGAAAACTAAAGGTATTATTCAAACCAATTTCTTCCTTCCACAGTTATCTTAGCTGGATATGATGTATTTTCAGCTCAATTGTTAATGTGATGGATGGCACAATGAATGTAAATTTTGTGTGATTCGTGAATAGTCTTTTGCATGTCGCACAATGTTTTGGTGTCCCTGAAGTACCACACTGAGTTCTATCAGTTATACTTGTGAGCCTATAATATTCTCCATTTTCTGTACAATCATGAACAGCTCTGAGATCCTGGAGTGATGTGATCCAGAGCAGAGTTTACGGGTCTTAGAATGTCTGTAATAAATATATTCAAGTTTTGGGTATGCTTAAGTATATTTGGCTGGGCTACAGTTTGTTGATTCCTACAAAACTAGCAGATTTTATGTGGGCAAATGCAGAAGGGTGGTGTGTATTTTCAAAGAGGTGGGTCTTTTCATGAAGAAATGTGAATACTTTTCATTATCATGTTAGTTGAAACTTCTCCCATGAGTGTAATTTCACCTAACCAGTCTATTTAATAGGTTGGTTCTCTTTAAAATGACAACAGTTCCTTTATTTTCATCAAAGTTCATAATGGAAAAAAAAAAAAGACTGGTGAAGAAATTTATGAAACAGATCTATTTTTGAAACAAACATGGATACTTCCTGGGTCAAGTGCTAACCTTTTCACCTCCAACTGAATGTTGACATATATATAAACAGAACCCCCTTCAAAAGCCAAAACTGTCTCCAAGTCAGTCTTTCCTCACATCAGTGAACCAAGAGCTAAGAGATTCACATTTAATTAGCTCCAGTGTAAGACTGAGGATGGGGCCCCCAGTCCACCCCTCTTCCTTCATTATGGATTGCCAGGCAGTGTTCCAATATATTCTACCCTTTAAATTGAGTTTGTTTTTAGTAAGCCCTTGAATCCCTCCCCTCATTCTTTCTGCCAACATCCATCCCTTCCCACAGCTTCTCATCCCCTCTTCCCCATCTCTGGGTTGCACATCTCATTCCCTTCAGACTCAGCTTTGATTTCATAGCCATCATGGCTGTAATGGACCCATAGTTCTAATTCCATGCCACATAACCCAGGAAAAAAGGGGGCTTTTATTTTCTCCTCTGTGCTCAACAGGTTCTTCCAGGTGACCTTGTGGAAGCCACCCTGAAGTCTTTCAATATCTAAGTTGTTTCTGACCGAGGACTGTGTCTGCTCTCAAACAGAGGAAGCCAGCAAATGACAGACTTCAAACTGACTCTCCTCCCAGACCTCTTTACCACTTTTCCTTTACTTTCACACATTTTTGGAGGCTTTTATGTAGCCCCAAGAGTAGAGCAGAAAATTTACAGCATCACAAACAAATACAGACATATGACTTCCTTCCTTCCCAAAGGG
>NW_007251189.1:105596-134721 GCF_000164805.1 Carlito syrichta | reverse complement strand
GCTCTACAAAACCTGGAATTTGCAGGTCGTCTAGAGCACCGGTGAGAATTCCTGCACTTCCCTGTCAAAAGGGACAAGCCTGAACTTTGCAGGCGCAGTTGTTGCGGCCATATCAAGGGTGCCGGGTGCCCTCTCCCCTCAGCTGCTAGGTTCTGAGGTTGCCCCTAAAAGACTCAAGTGGATGAAGGAGAACTTCAAAGACACCCAACCCTTTCTTTCATTTCCTGCCTGGCCTTATACTGTATCTTTTGTTTATTAGTGTAAGGCCACACAGCAAAACAGATGGCTGGTTTCCAAATACTCTAATGTGTTAAAGTGTCATTTGCATGCCACTACCTCAATTTCAATATCTAAAAGCAGGGCCTGACCCGCTGGAATCCCGGAGATTCCAATCTTCAAGGTGCTGGTTTTAAAGTAGCAGAGAGAAGAACGATAAATTATGGCTAAACATCTTTAGCCTTCTCTGGGCCATGGAATAAATCAGTTAACAAGCAATGCATTTAGGAAACATTAATATACCTTTCAGCAAGGAAAACATTTGTATCTTTTTAGTTGTCCCAATCGATTAAATCAAAGACGCTTAACACGTCCTATTTCAAGGTCTTTCTTTTTCTATTTTGGAGCACAGTAGCTGCTTGAAAAATAACAGCAATGATAACTGAAATAACATAAAGAGAGCAAACAGAAAATAACATTTTATTGACAAATTTAAAAAGAAAATAAGGGTCTCAATTAGGAAGCTGGAATAACTGCAATACAAAATCCTAGTTTTCAAATGTTTTTCCTCACTTTCTCCACATCTATCCAAAATACTCCCAAAATACAGGGTTGAGCCGAGGCTGAGTTGAGGTCTTGCTGTGCTCTGAAGTCTGTTCTGGATTTCACCTTTGAAAGTTTACTTTTGGAGGCTATTCAGATGCGGTGGTGTTTTCCTCTGGGGCAATCAGATTCAAACCGATCAATATTTACTCAGTCTGAAAGGGTTGTTGAAAAGGCTGCTAACAACAAACTGCTTAGCTGCTCACCCCTGTTTAATCTCAGGTTCACCAAAAGTTCAAGAAGAGATGAATGCAGTGATGGGTCACTTTAGAATGAGTCCCAGCGGTTTATCTGAGCTCTCAGCTAAAGGCAACAATTATAGTTCCATCCCTCTTTGGGAAAGGGGCAACTTTCCTATTATTCTTTTGCTAAACAATGTTTACTAGAAACTTAAAACACTTTCCTCTCCCCTCCTGGTTCTTTTTCTTCTTCGTGTTCTTTTTTTTTTTTAAGCTTCCAGCTGCCCTTCTCCTGCCCCCTCTTCTAATTTTCTGCCAATCCATTAGGTTTCATTTGACTCTAAATAAATTACATCGAATATTTTTTTAAAAGTTAAAGTAGTCTGACAGAAGAGATCTGATTTATTTCAGATGCCACGAGCTATGAAATGAAGCTCTTTGGGCCATTAGAGTTTATCTTTGCGAAACTACAGGGCAAGATTGAATTGAAATCCATTTGCATTTGAGTAATATTGACAATCAGAGCCCCAATATCCATCTGAGATGGCTGTTCAGACAGGAGTTGAGAGGGAGAGGAAGAAGAATTGACTTACACAGAAGCAAAGACCTTAGGTGGAAAGCCAACTTTAAAATTTTACACCTTCCTAGTATATGAATTACTGAGAGATGAAAAAGGAAGACCCAAGGAAGCCAGTAGGGAATGGCGGGTAGACGACGCTGGACACTGAAGCTAATTGCTACAGCTCTTCAGAGGTCAGAGTTCATGTAATCACTGCATAAATGCATACTAAATAGGGATTTATTAAGCTTTCCTGATGGCTGAGCACGTCTGTGAAAAATGGTCACTGCTGTTTGTGTTTCTTCCTTAAGAATAATCATTTGTGAAGTAGAAGCTCTAGGCATTTGAGGCTTTGATTTACCATTTTGAGAGACAGGCAACACTTCTGTTTTAAAATTTTGAAATTAGTGCTGAACAGCATCTTTTGGAAGGGAATATAAAACACTTCTCTCACTCTTTAAAAGGCTTTGACTTTTTCAGTGCCTACGAGAACACAAGTTAACATGCTCCTATCAGATAAGCTATTCACTTTAGTGATCCTCTGCCTTAGATACGCCTACTTTGTGTCTGCACTTCTGACAGCACACAAAAGGTGTGCATAAGGACTTCTTGTGCCTAGAAGACTAGAATTGAAAGGGCCCCATCTACTCAATCTCTCATTTTATAGATCAGGAAATGGAACCCAGAGGTGAACTGGTTTGACTGAAGCACTAAGTATCCGTACTCTTACTTCCAAAATAAAATACAGGGTAACTTAGAACCTAAGTACGGTACACTTTTAAGTCTAAAATCTTGATTTCATTTTGCTCCTCCCCAGTTTATTCCATGTAATTTGTGTCAGGCTGGATAGTATCATTTTTTCCAATTCTATTTTACTAGCCATCTACTCATTCAAGTCCTTAAGTTTGAGGCCATTAGGACTACTGAAACTTTGAAACAACGTCTGTATGGAGTGTTTCTGCTATTTTGTTCAAATAATAAAATGCTGAACTACTTGGCTTTAATGATATATGTTCTTAAAATATAAAAACAGAGATTGAGAAAGCAGGTAAAATTCAACACCTACATGTGCATTTGTTTTAAAATCTAGACTAGGGCAGAATAAATGAAAGACAAGTTAGCTGCACTCATTAAATTATCAAGAAGTATCATCTAAAAAGGGCTTCAGGATGTGAGGAGCATTCCTGGAGGAGTTCGAACCCTGCACTTTTGTTTTTAAACATTTGTTTGCTTTTTTTCTGTCTGGTTTGTAGCATAGCATGGCCTCCTGATTTGTCCTGACCTGTATTTCCTAATTTTCTCCATGAGTCATTCATGTACCTAAACCATGCACACACATCCTAACCCTAACCATTAACATAAAGTTTCCTTGCAACACAACTTTCCACATTTTCCTTTATCTCATCCCCAAGGGTTCCTATGATCTCAGCAGAAATTGTTGCCCAAAGAGACATCAATGGCTGTCAGTGTTTGAAGAGCTGAATCCTGAGCATTTTCCGCGCCCTACTTTTAATAACGTCAGCCATCAAATATAGCTGACCTTCAGTTGCAGAACTACAAAATATCAATCAAGCAACTACGTTCAGTAGCGCTAACCTATAAACACTTTTTGCTCTGCCCCCCCACCCCAGCCCTTGGCAACCCTAAACCCCAATTATACCCTACAAAATATCCTTAAAAGACTGCATTTTGAGTTTACGGGAAATAAATGAAAAGACCAATGTTTCCTTTCAACATGTCCAGACACAAATAAAACATGTGTCTCCGTTTCTTAAACAGCCCATTACATTTTACTCTTATTAAAAAATGTGTTGGTAAAATGTCTAGTCACAAGGCCGATCTTACAGAAATCAGATTGTTTTGTATTTTCATTTAGGTTTGTGTGGTTAAGTGGTTGGGAAAAAATATGCAACTGCTTGCAACAGAGTATAAAGGAAAAATTATTGGACAATTTTTTTTCCTTTTTCAACTAGGATCCTGCTTAGCTGCGTTGGACATTTTTTTTTTTTTTTACAAATTATGACCCGCTTCGTTTTAAAAGCAAAACCGCCACCGAACCATAACGAGAACGTAGAAAACAGTGGTTTAAAAGGTACCCGTCCCCCGGGTCCCGAAATTCCAGCCACGAGGCTCAGTGATCGCGAATGTTCCGGTTCGGAGGGACACATGGGGTGTCGGAGCCGCGGGAAGGACTCGGCTCGGGCGATCGAGTCGCTTTGGCAGCGGCGGCCGAGCCAACTCCGGTTCTGCCAGCGCCGCAGCGGGCTGGGGGTCGGATCGGCAGCCGGGCGGGGCAGCCGCCCGAGGGGGTTGCCACAGGGGAGCCCCGACGCCGAGGTGGGGACAGCGTTCCTTCCCTGACTTCCCGGCGTCCCCCCTCTGGACTCTTCAGCGAACGCCGGCGCTCCCGTCTCATCTCCCCCGGGACCCACGCGGGGCACGAAGGGAGCAGCATCCGGGCCCTTCCCGGGCGTGCAGGCGTCGCGCCTCAGGGTCGGCCGGCGCCGGGCGTGAAGGGGGCAGCATCCGGGCCTTCCCGGGGTCCCGGCGTCGCGGCCCGGCGCCCAGCCTGGGGCCTGCGCGTTTGCCAGCCCGCGCCCTTGGGTGGCGTGGGAGAGAACGGAGAGCGAGTCGGGGCACAGCTCCCGGGGCTGCGAGGAGGCCCGCTTTGTCTCAGGGGACAACGAAGCTTCGCGTTTCCTCATTCTTTTCCCACCAGCATGGCAGCTTCCAGGTGCTCCTGAGGAGCGGCCTGTAGTGCTTTGGGCTGCCACCGACTTCTCGTGGTGAGGACCTCCCTCGGGGCTTCCAACCCGGGGTCCCG
The DNA here is from genome assembly GCF_000164805.1 of Carlito syrichta. Lineage (NCBI taxonomy): Eukaryota > Metazoa > Chordata > Mammalia > Primates > Tarsiidae > Carlito > Carlito syrichta. The sequence goes on along the minus strand of NW_007251189.1, from coordinate 130,340 downwards.
GGCCGAACCTTTCTTCCTCCGAGGAAGAAACCGGGTCGGAGGCCTAGCTCTGTCTTGTTTCTGAGTTTTGAGAGGGGACGGGAGGTTTTCCTCTCTGCCCGCCCCTCCCCCACACGGCTTCAGAATGTGTTTAATTGAAGGACCTAGCCGGTCTCCTTCTGGTTCCGTTTGAGTGTTTTAAGTAGTAGGAATGGGGGCTGCAGGTGTGATGGGTGGAGGTTTCCAAACTGGAAAGTTCAGGGAATCGTTCGTGCCCTGCTTCTCAGATGCCTCCTCACTCTACCTTAGGTCTTGTCTCAAGTCTCACCTCTTTCTAGAAAGTTTCCTGTACAGCACCTGCTCTTTCTGCTGAGTCCCTCCTGACGACTGCACCGTTTACACGGGAAGCTGTGTTCTACCACGCCCTGGAATGGTGAGATTGTGAGCTGGACCTTCCATGGGTGTCAGCCTTGATTCCCCAAATGGACCTGCAGCTTCTTGAGGGCAGGGTCCTTGACTTCCAGTAAAATGAAGAAACAGCCCCTTGTCGTGGAAAGAGCACTGACTGGAATTCAGTTTTGTGTTTTATTTTATTTTATTTTATTATTATTTTTATTATTATCTTTGCGTCGGTGTCTCACACTGTCTTTCAGGCACGATCTTGGTTCGCTGCAGCCTCAAACTCCTAGGTTCAAGGCATCCTCCTGCCTCAACCTCCTGAGTAGCTGGAACTATAGGCGTGCACCACCATGCCCAGCTAATTTTTTTTTTTTTGGATAGAGACGAAATCTCACTATGTTATTGTTCAGGCTGGTACGGAACTGCTTGGCTCAAACAGTTTTCCAGCCCAGCTTCCCAAAGTGCTGGGATTACAGGCATGAGCCCCTGCTCCAGGCCTGTTTTCTTCTTTCTCATTCGCAGTATGAGCTTGGGCAAGATACTTCAACTTTGTATGCTTTCAGGTTCTTCGATTGTAACATAAAGTGACTGTTCTTGTTGACTCAAGTTGTCCTCTAAACATTTATGTGGTTTTCCAGTATCCGGAGTAGTGTGACCCAGAATTACTGAGGTAACCCCCATGTTAAACACGTGTTAAACACGTGTATTAACTCATGTAATCCTTGCTCAGGTCGAAGAAAAAGGTACTTTTATTATTTTGATTTTATAGGTGAGGAAAAGAAGGGGTCCAGTATGATAAGTAAACTCACCCTCTGCATCCAGAGCCCAAAATTTTATCCACTTTGTCAACCACAGAGTTGGGTGTAAGTCATTTACAGAGTTATCAGGCTATCCTTTTTTGATTCAGGTGCTGCTATAGTGGGTAGTTACTCACTGGTAAAAAATATTAGCGAGCTGGAGACACTGTTTAATATTGACATGCAAACTATGGCTACACATTCTCAGAGAAATAAGCAGATGAAAATACCTGAATGAAAACCAACCTAGGTCTGGGCTCGGTGGCTCAGCCTGTAATCCCAGCACTTTGGGAGGCCAAGGCAAGTGGATTGCCTGAGCCCACGGGTTCGAGACCAGCCTGGACAATTTGGCAAGACTGCGTCTCTACAATAAAAAAACTTAACTGGGCATGGTAGCGTGCATCTGTAGTTCCAGATTCTTGGAAGACTGAGGCAGAAGGATCACTGGAGCCAGCAGGTTGAGGCTGGGGTGGCTGTGAGCATGCCACTGCACTCCAGCCTGGGCCACAGAGTGAGACTCCAACTCAAAACAAAAACAAAAACAAAACCAGCAACAACAACAAAAACCTAGAGAAAGAAGTCAAATTTAATAAAGTCAGAGGACTGATTTAACAATAGAAGACATTTTTCCAAATCTGACACTAATTGCAGGAATTATTTAAGGCAGAAGAAAGACACCCTTTATAGGTTATGTCTGTGGCATGCCTAACATGTGGACACAGATAGATACAGTATAAAGTACAGATGTTTTACTACTACTTTCTTTTTTTTTTGAGTTGGAGTCTCACTATGTCGCCCAGGCTGGAGTGCAGTGACACTCATGGCCACCCCAGCGTCGACCTGCTGGATGCTGGCGATCCTTCTAATCCTCAGCCTTCCAAGTAGCTGGAACTACAGGTGCGTGCTACCACGCCCAGCTGTAGAGACGAGGTCTTGCCAAGTTGCCCTGGCTGGTCTCAGACCCACAGGCTCAGGCAATCCACTCACCTCGGCCTCCCGAAGTGCTGGGATTACAGGCTGAGCCACCGAGCCTGGCCCAGATGTTTTACTTCTATGAAAACTGGCATCAGTATGGTTGGAAGCATGATATTCCACCCCCTCTCCCATTTTCACTTGGATACGTTTTATACTGCCAATCCAGTCACAAATTACATTTAAAGAAAAGAATAATTCATCTTCATCTCAAAGAGCTAATTCTCAATTTACAACTTAACACCTCTTGACTAACAATAACCAGAAAAACTAGGTTTAACAAGAATTTGAAGGAACATATATTGAGGCCTAAAGAGAACCAGTCTTTAGAAGACAGTTATTCTCAGAACTCAGCTGACACGAAGTCAGATTAAGAGTTGTTTGTAGAAAGTACTGTCAGATTGAGTTGTTTGTGTTTGTATACCTAACCCTGAATTGTATCCCACATCTTTACATTAAAAAATTTTTAAAAAGAGTTGTTTGTAGAAAGTACTGCCACTTTCTCCTACTGTTATAACTTACATAGGTGAAGAAGGATTTTGCATAATTACAGACATTACAAATTGCTAATGTTATTTAGTTATATCTAGACTTTTAGTGTCAAAGAAGAGACACTAGAAATGTCTCTTCTAATATGATTTCTTCATCTTACAGGTGAAGAACTGAGGTCAGAAGTATGTTAGCAATAATGGTAAGAAAAAAACATATCTTTAATATACACTTAAGTATATATTTAAAATGACAGACAATCCCAGGCTAGCTATATTAATAGCATTAATAATTATTATATTAAGTAGTAATAATACTGAAGATCTAAAAGTTATTAAGAGTAAGCAGGTTTGAATAACTGGATATTTGGCCAGAGGGTTTCTTCTGTTCTACTTAATTTCCTAAACCCTACAGAAAGGGTAACAGCTTAGATTCCTACTGCTCATCAATAAAGAGAAACTGGCTGACTCATTTTATTTTACAAATTCTTTGCATGGTTTGTCAGATGAGGCAGTGAAAAAAATCAAGAGAACCAAACTTCTTAATTGCCCTACCCAAGGCACTCAGGTGGCATGTTTGCTCCCTGGTCAACTGTTTGATTCAGGTACCATGGAAGATGAGGTTACTCTGGCTTCATTGATGAGTTCTCTATGGACCACAAGGACTTAATTTAAAATTGGTTATATTACATACTCCTTCCATGAGAGAGATCTAGAGTTTAGCAACTTATGGCTATTTATATTTTTATGTTAACATTTACTAAAGACTTTTTTTGGCACTAAATGCATTATTTCATTTATTCCTCACAGCAGTCTTATGATACAAGTTTTATTATTTCCATCTACAGATGGAGAAACTGAGGCTTAGGAGAGTTCTGTAAGGCTTCTTATCATTACCCAGAGAGCGATTAGCAAAGTTGCAATTTGCAACCTATGCATTTAATCATCACATGTTGAACCCTCATATCTTAAGACTACAAGAGTAATAATGTCATTAGATGAATCTTTAATTTCATATTTAAATATGTTTATGTTTTGAAAACCTTGTGTTAGGTTGTTATAAATCTGTATAGATTGAGCATCCCTAATCCAAAAATCTAAAATGCTCCAAAATCTGAAATTTTTGAGTGCTGGCACATGATACCACAAGTGGAAAATTCCGATATAAGTATTTAACACAAACTTTGTTTCATTTACAAAATTGTTAAAAAATATAGCACAAAATTATCTTTAGGCTATGTATATAAACTGTATATGAAACATAAATGAATTTTGTGTATGGATTTGAGTCCCACCCTAAAAATATCTCATTATATATACACAAATAATCTAATATCTGAAAAAATCTGAAATCCGTAACACTTCAGGTCCCAAGCATTTTGGATAAGGGATAAACAACCTGTATATATGATATAAATTATCTTAGTTTTGTACAATAAAACATATACAAGTATACACATGCATAGAAAACAGTTTATTGCCAGGCATGGTGGCTCAAGCCTGTAATCCCAGCACTTTGGGAGGCCGAGGTGAGAGGATTGCCTGGTTTGAGACCAGCCCGGGCAACTTGGTGAGACCTCATCTCTACAATAAATCAAAAAATTAGCTGAGCGTGGTGGCACATGCCTGTAGTTCCAGCTACTTGGAAGGCTGAGGCGGAAGGATCGAGGCTCAGCAGGTCGAGGCTGCGGTGGCCGGAAGCATGCCAATGCTCTCCAGCCTGGGTGACAGAGTGAGACTCTTACTCAAAAAGAAAAAAGAAAACAGTTTATTTTTCTGTCTTTGGAGTAGCTGACAGAATTGTAGTTCTCAGAATATCGTTGACTTGCATGTGATACTGAAAGCCCCGTAGAGAAATAGCATGGTTCTGTAATACATTATAGATGTAAAATTATTAGAGAAAAAAGGGGAAAAGTACACAGTTATCATTACATCCTCTCAAATATAGCTGTTTTCTACTGTCCAGTCTTTGTTCCTAAGTATATTTAGAAGTAATTATTATGTGCCCACAATTTTGAATCCTACTTTTAAAAAACTTAATGATGTATCACAAACATGTTCTGTGTTTGTGGCATAATTTTATTTAATTTTACCTACTTATTGCTTCAGATGTTTTTCTTTTCTTTTTTTCTTTATTTGAGTGGAGTTGGCTACTATCTGAACATGTATGTTTAGGGAATTTCTCGTTGTAAGTCTGAGAAGGCCATATCCTTGCTTTCTCAGTAGCCTCATCTGTTTCTAGCACAGCCATGGTGAAGGTGTAGAGATGGCATCTAGTAGTGACTGGGTCTAGCGGTTTGGCAGTGCAGGCTTGAGCATAAGAGTTTGGGGAAGGGTCGGTTGTCTCCTCACCAGACTGGCTCTGTGGTGACACTTAGCTCTGGATCTGGCTGCCAAGCTTTCCATTTTTCAAGCTTGATTTTCAGCAATTTTCCAAGCTATTCATATGATCTGTTCCAATTCAAACACCAACACTCAGTTTTTGTTGTTTACAACTAAGAAACCTGATGTATGTACCATGCAGTACTCCAAATAATGGTGCTTTGAAATAAGGCCAGGCTCTGTGACTTAGCTTGTAATCCCAGAACTTTGGGAGGCCGAGGCGAGTGGATTGTCTGAACTCACAGGTTCGAGACCAGCCCGGGCAACTTGGCGAGACCTCGTCTCTACAATAAAACAAGAATTAGCTGGGTGTGGTACTGTGTGCTGTAATTCCGGCTACTTGGAAGGCTGAGGCAGAAGGATCGCCGGAGCCCAGCAGACTGACGCTGAGGTGGCCGTGAGTGTGCCACTGTACTCCAGCCTGGGCCACAGAGTGAGACTCCAACTCAAAAAAAAGGGAAAAAATATTTTAGGGCCTGTGGATTGTGGTCTGTAATTGTGGAAGGAAAGTTGGATTGTATGATTAAGAAAATATCTATAGCCGGGCTCAGTGGCTCAGCCTGTAATCCCGCGCCTTGGGAGGCTGAGGTGAGTGGATTGCCTGAGCCCGCGGGTTTGAGACCCGCCTGGGCAACTTGGCGAGACCTCATCTCTACAATAAATCAAAAAAATCAAGCATGGTGGCGCGTGCCTGTAATTCCGGCTATTGGGAAGGCTGAGGTGGAAGGATCGCCGGAGCCCAGCAGGTCGAGGCTGCGGTGGCCGGGAGCGGCCACTGCACTCCAATCTGGGCGACAGAGTGAGACTCCAAAAAAAAAAGAAAATATCTATAGACGATGGGCTGGATGACAGCTTCTTCAAATTCCATCTTCTCTCCTTTCCCAGCTTTGGGTTATTTTAATGCACACCCTCATTGCCTTGATAAACCTAAACAAACACATGAAGAGTCAACAGAGATTCTTTTTTCTTTTTTACCCACCAAGAAAATGTAAATTTATCTAATTAAGTTAGAACATAGTTTATTTCCTATTTCATTTTACAACCTTCCTATATTATCAACTTGAGTATTTATTCTTCTGAGGCTGAGCCTGTATGACAGAAGTAGCACTTTACGTGAATTAACTCACTGAAATCCTCCCCACAAACTATGAGGTGTAGGTACTATTATAATATAATATATAATACTATTATAATATATATTATTATAATTATATATAATACTATTATAATATTCATTTTATAAAAGAGGAAACTGAGGATGAGTGGAGGATGAGTGGTCACCCAAGCTATAAGATGGCAAAGTCCACTTTTAAATTCTGCAGTCTGGCTCCTGCTCACTCATTCTTTTTTTTTTTTTTTAGTTGGAGTCTCACTCTGTCGCCCAGACTGGAGTGCAGTGGCCGCTCCCGGCCACCGCAGCCTCGACCTGCTGGGCTCCGGGATCCTTCCACCTCAACCTTCCAAGTAGCTGGAACTACAGGCGCGTGCTACCATGCCCAGCTTCACTCATTCTTAATAACACTATGTACTCTTTCCCCTAACTGGCTTACATGACTAGAGTTTTTTCTTTCTTTTTTCTTATCCCTTCTCTTTCTTGCCTTTTCTCTCATACTGATTTTTTTCTTTCTTATTTGAGAATGACATGAAGGCATCTATTGAATTTCTGATTGATCTACAATTGTGTGAGATGAGTGATTTGGTACCCATCAACTGCAGGTGCCTTTGATAAGCACCTATAAATTTGCTCTTCTGGCTCTAGGAATTCCTCCTGGTTTCACCTCTTTCTGACCTCTACGACTAGATCCCTCCCCCGAATTGGAACCTCTGTTCTCATTTCCTTGTTCTTGTTTCTTGCTGCCTCATATTTGAATTATGATCATTACTTTGCCCCTTTGTAAATTAAAACATGTAAGAAATAATGTAGAATTTTTATAGGTAGAAGATACCATCCCTTTTCAAAGTATTTGCAAGTTGTACTACAAATAACCTATTACCCAATTTATGTTATATTAAATTATTTAGTAATTTAAAAAAATTAGTTAGGTGTTTAAACTTCTAGAGTTTTATTCTAAAATTATATAGAGTAATTGGAGGTGACATTCCTTTCTCTCTAAAATGTGTAACTTGAGAGTAAGCCTTTAGTTCTCATTGGTGCAGTGTAATCAACATGTAACTTGGATCAACTGCTAAGGTTTTATGATGACATTTACCCAAGAAGACAAGGTGTCTGGGAAATGTTAACATAAATTTTATGTCCCAGTTTGTAGAAGCCAAGGGAATGAAAAAAGAAAAAGTAGAACCAGGCTCGGTGGCTCAGCCTGTAATCCTGCGCTTTGGGAGGCTGAGGTGAGTGGATTGCCAGAGGCCGTGGGTTCGAGATCCGCCTGGGCAACTTGGAGAGACCTCATCTCTACAATAAATAAAAAAATCAGCCAGGCGTGGTAGGCGCGTGCCTGTAATTCCAGCTACTCGGAAGGCTGAGGCGGAAGGATCGCCAGAGCCCAGCAGGTCGAGGCTGCAGTGACCGGGAGCGACCACTACACTCCAGTCTGGGCGACAGAGTGAGACTCCAACTCAAAAAAAAAAAAAAAAAAAAGAAGAAGAAAGTAAAAGTTATAGAAACTTGGGGCTTTTCAAGTTCTTGTGAGTCAGAAAAGATGAGAAGAGGGGATAAAAATGAAAAGAAGAGGGGATGAAAATGACCCTGGAGATATTGTGTGGTTAGGAAAAAGGGAACTATTTAATGAATACACATGTGTACCCCAGAATCTAAAAAAGGGGGATCTACTTTTGGGAAAATTCTGTAGGTAACGTCTAAGGATGTTACCAACTCAGAGTTCTTTCCAAGTGATCAGCTTTTCTAGATCGAGTACTGGGATATGTGAGAGACTAGAAGTTCTGGTTTAATAAAAGAAAATAGAGTTAGGAACAATAAAAAGCTAAGAAAAATTATCCATAATTTTGCAATTATATATGTGTGTGTGTATTGATTGAGCATCTACAATTATGTGAGGTGAGTGATTTGGTACCCATCAACTGCAGGTGCCTTTGACAAGCACCAATAGATTTGCTCTTCTGGCTCTAGAAGTTCCTCCTGGTTTCGCCTCTTTCTGAGGGGGGACCCCTAAAAGGCAGAATTATCTCTTGGAGGATGAGCTCTTTGTAGAATTTATTCCTCCGGATCAAATGGTCAGTCACTGTGTTTTTTTGTTTTGTTTTTGTTTTCACCTTGAAGTGGAGGCTGAACATTTATTTTATTCCCAGCCACCGCAGCCTCGACCTGCTGGGCTCCGGCGATCCTTCCGTCTCAGCCTTCCAAGTAGCTGGAACTACAGGCACGCGCTACCACGCCCAGCTCTTTTTTGCCGTAGAGTCTTTGCAGCCTAGAATGGACTTCTCTTCCCCATTTCCTCCTATGACCTTGAGGCCTTCACTAAATGATGCTTCCTCAGGGAGGCCTTAGTGGATTCTCTACTCCAAATGAATCCCTATCAGTTGCACTCTACCTCAGCACCTTCTTTGTTTCCTTTACATACTTATCACGGGTTGAAAATGTAGTTTTACATTTTTTGTTTGTCTCACCTTCTAGACTATAAGCAATCTATGTCCTGAGAACTTTTCTGTTTATTCACCACTTTGTGTAAATATTCAAAAGTCATTGAATGAATGTTTATATTAGCTAAGGTCTGGCTAAGCTGCTTTAACAAAGAAAGCTAAAAATAAAGCAGCTTAAATATGACTGAAGTTTAATTATCTTGCACATAAAATTTTAGAGGAATCTAGGAGTACAGGCTGGTGGGGTGCCTTAACACCATGAGGTGATTCAGAATCTGGGGTTCTTTTGTTGTGCTGCTCTGACATTCCCTACGTCTTATCTACATAGTTGAAGCTGTGTCACCTTCCACATCTCCATTCCAGCTTTTAGGAAGAGGAATAGAGCAAAAGTGGAAGGCAAGCAATTTGCTATAAAGTAAGTGACTTGTAAGTTGTCCACATCACTTCCATTCACATTCTATTCTTTTTTCATGTTTCTAGAATCAAAATTTATTTCTGATCCAAAACATATAGTATAGATGAAACATTAGTCAGGATAAAAAACGAGGTCAACAAATACTTATTAACATACTCAAGCCGGCTCGGTGGCTCAGCTTGGGAGGCCAAGGTGAATGGATTTCCTGAGCCCGCAGGTTTGTGACCTGCCTGGGCAACTTGGTGAGACCTCATCTCTACAATAAATCAAAAAATTAGCCGGGCGTGGTAGCGCACGCCTATAGTTCCAGCTACTTGGAAGGCTGAGGTGGAAGGATCGCCGAAGACCAGCAGGTGAAGGCTGCGGTGGCCGGAAGCGTGTCACTGCACTCCAGTTTGGGCAACAGAGTGAGACTCCAACTCAAAAACAAAAACAAAATACTCAACACTGTGTAAGTGCTATTGGAAGCAAAAACTAGATAAAGATAGGGCTTCTGTCCACCAGAAATTCACAATATAGTTGGAAATTCAGTCATTTTATTCTGATAAACTTAGTTATGTGGTCACACACAGCCGCAAAGTTTACTAGAAAACAGTCTCTGGGTGGGTGGCCAGGAGCCCAGCTAAAGTAGAAGAAGGAGACAGTCAGCATTGTGGAATAACTAACCCTCTGCCTCACTGTTGGACAAATGCCATTGAAGGAATTAACAACAACAAAAAAGAACAAAGAAAGAATGAACATTCATTCTTATATTATTAGAGTTTGGAATAGCATAGGGGTTTGAGGACCGGGATTCAGAATTCCAAGAAATACTGATATGATACAAAAATATTAGATACTGACTAAAATAACATCAAATATGTTTCATAACATAACCTATTCATCTGCACATTTTGAGACAAGGGAGGGTTAAAGATCTAAGAAACTTAGTCGGACCAAGAAATTGTGCAAAAGAGGTTTAGGTCAGCACTGAGTCTTGGAGGGATATACCTGGCTTCATTAGAATTTGGGGACAATGAAATAGGAGCTTGTCTGCCTTTGGCAAACTTCCAGGAATAAGCCTTTAACTGCTATGGCTAGGCAAGTCTCACTCTAATCCTTCCCTGGCTAGAAGGAAGCATTTTGAGGCAAGGACATTATTTGATTACAAATCCTTGTTATCCTAAATTCGACACCAACAGAGTTTTTGAAATCCTTAGGCTACAGGGCAAAGCCAAATTGCAATTATTTTAAAACATGGATAAAATTTATGTTCCACTGATGTAGCCTACAAACATAATTTCCCCCATTTTTATTTAAGATTCTTGAGGTATACATGCATGTTCATTACATGGACATATTGTGTAATGGTGGGGATTGAGTCTCAGATGATCTATTCCCCAGATAGTAAACATTGTATCCCATAAATAATTTCTAAACCCTAATCGTCCTCCCACGTGGAACACTTATTGTATCACCAGTCTTTATTATTTCCATCTTTCTGATCATTTAGCTCCTACATATGAGTGAGAACATGCAGTGTTTGGTTTTCTGTTTCTGAGTCAGTTCACTGAGGATAATGATCTCCAGCTCCATCTATGTTGTTGCAGAGAGCATGATTTCATTCTTTTTTATGGCTGTGTAGTATTCCATGGTGTATACATGCCACATTTTCTTTATCCAGTCAATTGTTGGTTGGCACTCAGGTTGGGTCTATGGTTTTGCTATTGTGAATAGTGCTGCAATGAACTTATGGGTACAGGAATCTTTTTATATATTGATTTCTCTTTTGGGGGAAGATAGATCTCTAGCAGTGGGATTGCTAGGTCCAATGGTAATTCAGTTTTTAGTCCTTTGATAAATCTCCATACTGTTTTCCATAGAGGTTGAGCTAGTTTACAATCCCATCAGCAGTGGATGAGTATTCCCTTTTCTCTGCAACCACGTCAACATCTTTTGTTCTTTCACTTTCTAATACTAGCCATCTGACGGTGTGAGGTGATATCTCATTGTGATTTTAATTTGCATTTCTCTAATGAGCACTTTTTCATATGTTTCTTGGCCGCCTGTGTGTCTTCTTTTGAGAACTGTCTATTCATGTACTTTGCCTACTTTTTGATGGGACTATTTTTTTTTTTTTTGTATTGAGTCCTTGTAGATTCTGGTTGTTAGCCCTTTGTCTGAGGCATAATTTGCAAATATTTTCTCTCATGTAGTAGGTATTCTGTTCACTGTGTTGATTATTTAGTTTGCTGTGCAGAAGCTTTTTCATTTAAGTTTCATTTGTCTATTTTAGTTTTTGTTGCAATTGCTTTTGAGGTCTTTGTCATAAATTGTTTGCCTAGGCCAGTGCCCAGAAGAGTGTTTCCTAGGTTTTCTTTTAGGATTTTTATTGTTTCAGGTCTTACATTTAAGTATTTGATCCATCTTGTGTTAATTTTCATATATGGTGAGATATAGGGGTCCAGTTTCATTCTTCTGCATATGGCTAGCCAGTTTCCCCAGCACCACTTATTGAATAAGGTGTCCTTTCCCCATTGTTTAATTTTGTTGTTGTTGTCAAAGAGCTGTTGGTTGTAGGAATGTGGTTTTATTTCTGGGTTCTCTGTTCCATTGGTCAATTTGTCTATTCTTGTATCAGTACCATGCTGTTTTATTTACTATAGCCTTACAGTATAATTTGAAGTCAGGCAGTGTGATGCCTCCACAGTTGTTCTTTTTGCTTAGAATTACTGTCCGGGCTCTTTTATGGGTTCATATAAGCTTTAAGATTGACAAACATAACTTTTTAATGAGTATAGGCTGAGCATGAAGTTGTATGAAAATGCTTGCACGTGTCCTCTCCTGAAGTGGCTAAGGGCTTGTTGGCAAGTCTTGTCATCAGCTGGCCTCTCCATATAACTGCAGATGAGAGGAAGGGGCCCAGCTACTGCCATAGCCCTTTTTGTTTGTGGCTGCAGGAAACACTGGGCTTGGCATTAGCCTCTCCCGCTTTAAATTCCCTCAGCACAAATAAAGGTAACTAATTCCCCTCCCATTTCCTTTTATAGTTGGCTGAAAGTTGGAGAACCCCTTTTGACTTTTTCTTTGCCTTTTGACCTGTCAAATTTCTCCAAGCTGAGCTCACAGGTCTGTCCTTATGAAACTTGCTCTGACATTTCCCAGGGGAAGTGAAAAGTGAATCCCTGCTCTGCTCTTCTTCTTCTTCCTTTTTTTTTTTTTTTAGCATTTTCTACTTGTCAGAACACTTCTCACTTTTGAGCTTTAAATGTTTTTAACCTGCTCGTGACTCCTCTGTAAACTCTACTCCAAGATAGAGACCATATCTTATTAATTATTGATTTTTCTCTGACTTGTACACAATACCTGGTACATGGTAGGCACTTGGTAAATGTTTGCTGAATGCAGGAATGAGTGAGTAAATGAGCAAAGATCCTTTGGGTTCTTTCTGTAGCCTCTCAGCTATTCTAATGTGGTTCCTGACTCTCTAAGACTTGGTATATAAACTGTGATTTCAAGTTCTTCCTTGTTTCCAAAATATTTTCTCACTTGCTTACTGAAGTTAAATTGAAGGTAAAAATATTTAAATGAAGAATCCATCAGCCTTTCATTATACATTGAGGGATAAAATCGCCTAAAATGTAAATGTTGCTTGAAGTAACATACTGACTAAAGCTTATTAAAACTAAAGTGTAACCAGTCAATCAAAAAGTGTAAATAGCTGATACTAGTGTCTTTTCTGTTTTGCAGGGGATGGAGGTCAGAGAGAAGTTGATATTTGGGCCTTGGTGGAGGTGGGAGTTGGGGGGTTGGTGTCAAAAGGTCACTTAGGTAGCCACAGAGCACAGAAAGAGAAACTAGGGACCACGGATTTAGTACTTCCTTAATGTTTCAGTTATAGAGAGATAAAAGTATGGCGCAGCTGCTCATGATTGCAATTTTATGGGAATATTTTTGGAAACTATATGACACATGAATACCATTTTATAGAATGTTTTAAAGACCTGGGATGTTTGTGCATGTGTACATTTTATTTTTATTTTTATTATTTTATTTTTGAGTTGGAGTCTCATTCTGTTGCCCAGACTGGAGTGCAGTGTCACACACCTGGCCACTGCAGCCTTGACCTACTGGGCTCCAGCAATCCTTCCACCTCAGCCTTCCAAGTAGCTGGAACCACAGGCATGCACTACCACACCCAGCTTATTTTTGATTTGCTGTAGAGATGAGGTCTTGCCAAGTTGCCTGGGTGGGTCTTGAACCTGCGGGCTCAGGCAATCCACTCGCCTCAGCCTCCCAAAGTGCTGGGATTACAGGCTGAGCCACTGAGCCCGGCCACATGTATACATTTTAAAAAGCTGACTTTGTTTCAGAGGAACTACATTTTCAGAGGAGTTAATTACAGGGTCATATAATCTAGATTATACTCTAAAATATCTCTCCTGATAGTAGAACAGTTTGGGCACTTTGCATGACTGACCAAATGATATTGGAGATGGTCCCAGACAGGAAAGGGTAGGAAAAAGTATGCCAAAATTTGATTTGGAGTTGGAGTTCCCTAAATGGGGGCTTCCATAATCTATATTTTATGGTAAAAATTCTATTATCAAAGGATCCCTGACACCCCAAATTATTTAGGTACAGCTGCTCAAGTAGCTCAATACACTTTCTAAACTTCTATTTAGTTCACTTGCTTTTGGAAGCAGAGATCAAATATAGTCATGTGTCACCTAACAGCAATGTTGTGTTCTGAGAAATTCATCAATAGGCAGTTTCATCGTTATGCAAACATCACAGAGTGTACATACACTAAGCCATATGGTATAGTCTACTACATACCTAAGCTATATGTGATATAGTTATTCTCAGGCTACAAACCTGTACAGCTTATTGCCACATTGAGTATCGTAGGTGATTATAACACAATGGTATTTGTTTATCTAATAATATCTAAACATTGAAAAGGTATAGTAGTTTACAGTATAAAAGATAAAAAATGGACTTTGCAGACGCCGCCGCCTTGAGCCTTTTCCCATCAGCCATGGTCAACCCCACCGTGTTCTTCGACATCGCCATCGACGGCAAGCCCTTGGGCCGCATCTCCTTCAAGCTGTTTGCAGACAAAGTTCCAAAGACAGCAGAAAACTTTCATGCTCTGAGCACTGGAGAGAAAGGATTCGGTTATAAGTGTTCCTGCTTTCACAGAATTATTCCAGGGTTTATGTGCCAGGGTGGTGACTTTACACGCCATAATGGCACTGGCGGCAAGTCCATCTATGGGGAGAAATTTGATGATGAGAACTTCATCTTGAAGCATACAGGTCCCGGCATCTTGTCCATGCCAAATGCTGGACCCAACACAAACGGTTCCCAGTTTTTCATCTGCACTAGTAAGACTGAATGGTTGGATGGCAAGCATGTAGTTTTTGGCAAGGTGAAAGAGGGCATGAATGTTGTACAAGCCATGGAGGGCTTTGGGTCCAAGAATGGCAATACCAGCAAGAAGATCACCATTGCTGACTGTGGACAACTCTAATAAATTTGACTTGCTTTATCTTAAACTACCAGATCATTCCTTTTGTAGCTCAGGAGAGTACCCCCTCCATCCTGTTTGCTCGCAGTATCCCTATAATCTTTGTGCTCTCGCTACAATTCTTTGGGTTCCATATTTTCCTTATTCCCTTCCACGTCTAGTTGGATTACAGAGAAATAAAAACTAAATAACAACAACAACAAAAAAGATAAAAAACAGCATACCTGTATAGGGTACTTACCATGGATGGAACTTGCAGGACTGGAAGTTGCTCTGGGTGAGTCAGTGAGTGTGTAGTGAGTAAATATGAAAGCCTAGGTCATTTCTACCCATTACTGTAGACTTAATAAACTCTATACACTTAAGCTATATATATATTTAAAAACAATTTTGTTATGACGTCGTGATGGCTTCAACATCACAAGGTGATAGTAATTTTTCAGTTCATTATAATCTGTGGGACCACTGTCGTATATGTGATCTGTTGTTGACCAAAACCTCTGTATGTCCAAACAGGCCCAGTGCTACACAACTGGTTGAAACTTTGTAGTGTCAAGTTATCAGTTTGCCTTTTTTTTTTTTTTTTTTTTGAGTTGGAGTCTTACTCTGTCACCCAGACTGGAGTGCAGTGGCTGCTCCCGGCTCAAAGCTGGGTGTGGGATTACAGGCTGAGCCACCGAGCCCGGCTATTTTTGGCTATTTTGAAGAAATCTTTTTTTTTTTTTTGAAGCGTGTTTTCCCTATGTTGCGTAGGTTGACCTCAAATCCCTGAGCTCAAGGGTTCCCCCTACCTCAACCTTCTGAGTAGCTGGGACTACAGGCATATGCCACCACACCCAGCTTTGAGTAAGCTTTGAGTAAGGAATTTTATGAACATTCCTTTTAATATATTTTGGTGAGAATATGGATGCTTATCTCTTTTCTATATTCCTAAGAGTGGAGTTGTTGGGTCATAGGATAGATGTGTGTTTAACTTTCATAGATGCTGCCAAACAGTTTTTCAAAGTGGTTGTACCAATTTATTCTTTCACCATTAGTGTATGAAGGTTCAAATTACTCTGCATCCTGGTTAACATTTGGTATTGTCAGTCTTATTTATTTTATCCTTTTTTGGAGAATGCAGTGTAACCGCTACTTTTGGAGTGAACATTGCATGTACAGCACCAGTGATGTCATTCAGTTAGTGATCAGTTAGGTTCCTTATGTTTCTCAGCAGATACATAAAGGCAATCAATAGGGGCAAACAGTGATGGTGCCACCTAATGTTTCCTAAAAGACTTGAGTTCTTTTTATTTATCATTCCATCGTAGGGGTGGTGCTGAGGAGTTTTCTCTCCCTAATTCAACAAACCCTGCCCTTTCCTTTAATATTTATTTAATCCCAGTTTCCCTTGAAAAAAGTATCTGAGGATTAGTTGGTGAGGACCCCCTTGTTCAGCCTTGTTGAAAGAAATAGGTGAGTTTATTCCTTTTTCATTTGACAAGACCTTTGGAAACCTGTATCAAATCTCTACTGCAATCAGAGTAATAATCAAGAATGGCAAAGTGTTTGTAGAGAGTCCATGAATGGAGTAAAAATATGCTTTTTATTTGCAAAGATAGTAGTCTCTAGGAAAAGTAGTGAAGCTAAAGGACCCATTTAAGATTAAGCTTTTACCCTTGATGTTTATGTCAATAGTCGAGTTTGAACTGGTGGGCTATGGGTGGGCCCTACAGTGTGGTGGCTGTTCATCTAATAACATGCCTATGAAAGTACAGCAAAAACTTCCAGATTTTTTGTACTCTAAACCTAATATAGACTATATAATGGCGTTTTTATGTGTACCTAAGAATCACTATGTATTTTAGAGTACTTCTGGCTACTCCTC
Source organism: Carlito syrichta (assembly GCF_000164805.1). NCBI lineage: Eukaryota > Metazoa > Chordata > Mammalia > Primates > Tarsiidae > Carlito > Carlito syrichta. The sequence continues at coordinate 113,974 of NW_007251189.1, read as the reverse complement.
AAATACATGAATCAGATTAAAGAATAGTCAGTCAGACTTGAATTAAATATATATTCCCATAATGGTGATTGTCTTTTTTTCTTGGCTTGACATTATTATAGCAAGCTAAAATAATAGGAGGTAAGTAGCTACTATAAATGAACCATTAAAAGCAACAGTAAGCCATAGGTATCATTGATCTCTCCCTATCTCTTACTTTATAAAAACTAATGTAGCGAATTGCTATGCAGTTACCTACTATAATAATAAATCTATTGTGTCAGGGCAGTAACCTGATGCTTTCTTGTACATATAATTTATAGTCTATTGATTTAATCCTCTGAATATCTCACCCTATTGGTGTAACATAAACCATTTCTTTGTTGAAAGACAAAAGAAGCTTGGGATGGAATCACTTGGCAGAATATTTTTTATTGAAGATTTCTACTTAATCAATAGCCATGTAAACATGACCTTATTTTCAGTGAAGTTTCAAGTTTAAAAGATCAAAAAGGGAGATGCTTTGATTCATCATCTAATTTGGGTAATTGATTTATAGGTGTATTTAGAAATTTAGATATTTTCCCCCATGGGCAGGAGAGTGAGGCTTATGGAGACATTTTAAGAAGACACTAGCAGCCGGGCTCGGTTGCTCAGCCTGTAATCCCATGCCTTGGGAGGCTGAGGTGACTGGATTGCCTGAGCCCGTGGGTTCGAGACTCGTTTGGGCAACTTGGCAAGACCTCATCTCTACAATAAATTAAAAAAATTAGCCGAGCATGGTAGCGTGTGCCTGTAGTTCCAGCTACTTGGAAGGCTGAGCGGAAGGATCGCTGGAGCCCAGCAGGTCGAGGCTGTGGTGGCCGGGAGCAGCCACTGCACTCCAGTCTGGGCGACAGAGTGAAACTCCAACTCAAAAAAAAAAAAAAAAAAAAAGACACTAGCGTTTGTGTGTGTATGTGTGAGTCATAAACTAGAATGTGGAAAGTGAACTCAGGTAGTAGACTGAGTAGTTTAATGTGACTACATAAATCTTGATACTAGCCGGTCTCGGTGGCTCAGCCTGTAATCCCATGCCTTTGGGAGGCTGAGGTGAGTGGATTGCCTGAGCCCGCGGGTTTGAGACCCACCTGGGCAGCGAGACCTCATCTCTACAATAAATCAAAAAATCAGCCGGGCGTAGTAGCAAGTGCCTGTAATTCCAGCTACTTGGAAGGCTGAGGCGGAAGGATTGCCGGAGCCCAGTAGGTCGAGGCTGCGGTGGTCGGGAGCGGCCACTGCACTCCAGTCTGGGCAACAGAGTGAGACTCCAACTCAAAAAAAAAAAAAATTGATGTTGTACTGCTTAAGTTCTTCCTTCCCTCCACTTGGGGAAGAGAAACCAAGTACTTTATGCTCTTGCAGCCATTAACTGGCACCTTTCCATTTGGCTACATATGCCAGGATGCCAGGCACCACACCACCACTTTCTGACTCAAACAGAATTACTAGCTTCCTCTTACTGCCAGTTCCAAATTTCTGGCATTGACCAACTATTACCCATAGTCCTCTTATCTCTCCTGTTCATCTGTACAAATCTTAAGCTTAGTTTATCACCTGTCTCAGGCAAAAGTGTAATAAGTACCTTTAAATATCACTGAGAAAAAACCCTGAGAAATGGCAAATATAAAATAAATTACCATGGGCTTAATTTGGGAGAGTACTTTTCTCTATTTTTGTCCACCTGCCTACTTATTCATTTGTTGCTTTTCATTTGTTATCACAGATCTAACCCAAGTAGTCTTTAAAAAAATGACCATGCATCGTCACCGTATCACAAGCATAACTCAGTTTGGAAGGAAGCAATTTGAGGATGGCTATCCTATTATTACCATGCTTTATTTTTTTCTTCACCTAATGTACATAACCATAGAAAATATGGAAGAACACCTCAACACTCACTCTTTGAAGAGAAAGCAGTATTTTTTATGGTTCTCATAACTCATGCCATCAATTTTATCTGTGATAGGTCCATGTCAAAATCAGAGTAATTAAATGGAATGACAATCCTGTTAAATGTGTTCATGCCATTGCATTGGTAATAAAGCATGTGCAAATTTACAATTAAGGCTTGTCTTTCTCCTTAGCCATAGAGAATTGTGACAAACATTAAGATGTGCAGGCATGGGGATCCAAAAGGGTATTTATCACAATAAAAGCACCAGGTGGATACGTTCAGGATTATAATGTCTTCTTATGCAATTACTTTTTCACTGCATATTTTTTGACTGAGTAATAATTACTTTTGCACTGAGAAGCAGGATTAGCTAGTTTCAACCTGTTTTTATTACAACTCCCCTTTTAAAATTTGCAAGGCAGCATAGAACCATAACTGTTGATTCAGATATATTTGTTCCAGTTCTTAGTTTTTAAAGGGTAACAGACTTTAAAATACAACATACTGAACTTTTAATGCAGTCACTTTGATGCTACAAAACAAAACATTAAAATTACTATTGATGGTATGGTTAATTTCCTAAGTTATCAGTAAGAATCATCAATATAACAGAGATAAAGGAGACTTGAAACCTAGCCCAAGTAGTGAATTGACAGCCATCTTTAACCACCATGACCTAAGAATGACCCTGAGCTCTGTTGGGTGCAGGAGTTAGATCTGTTGCAGAACACAGGAATCAGATATCTAACAGGCCTGGAGGCTCCCACTGTGTAGCAACTGCAGAATCACTTGCAAGGTGATAAACAGTGATGCAAACTCCATACTTTTTTATGATATATTTTGAAATAAACAGAGTTGTATTTAATGTTTATTTTAGGTGCTTCTTCCTTTGTAAAGTTGTAACATTCGTAAAGAACAACTAACAAGTTATTACATATTATTTAAAATAGTCTAATTTGACCATGACTTCAAATGTTGGTGCTGTGTGTAAAAACATTTTACACACACACACACACACACACACACACACACACACACACACACACACATCAATGATTAATTTTATGGCAGTGGAATGATATACTTTAAAATACCTAAAGTCACATGTGGCATTTTATAATAAATATACCCTTCGCTTTGTTTTTGGTAGCTCTTTACCACTACGGTGGGCTTACTTTTTATATTTCTTATTTGCATCTTTATAACTGGATACAGAGCTGTAGAATATAGATTTGGGCTTGATTACTATGTTACCTTGTTGCAGAAATACTGTGTGAAAGTTATTTTAATAAAGCAGAGTTGTTAATAAGGGGATAGACGTTTAGAGAAACTAAGCAATAGGAATACAGACTTCTTCATTAGTTTTTGATCACTAAAATGGAGGGCTGTTTTATCCTTGGTAACACTTTTTTTCCCCTAGGATTTTCAAAAATGAAAAGTAGACATACTCGCTTAAAATATATATATATAAAGTAATAATTTATACTATTAGCATATATATAATGACTAAAATGTTTACATAGATTTCAGTGAAAATACAAATAGATGATTTCTGCACAATCTTCTTCAAGTATAAAATGCATTAAAAATTTTTTTCACCAAACAATAAATAATCATAATAATCCTTTTCTCTGCAAGTCTCTCTGACTTTTAGCTTTTTAAAAGCCAACTGCTTCTTTCAGGTAGATCCTGCATTTGGAATTTGCCAGAGTCACTTTTGGAATTCCATGGGCAGTACCATGGGAACCGAACTCCCAGGTCTTTTGAAGGTATATGACCCTGAGTTAATGCTAAACACAGGATGTAGCTGGAACTTACAGCCTGACTCCACTGGGGGGAAAAGAGCTGGCTGCCTCATACTTGCTGCATTGGAAAATGATATGAAGTTTTAAATCAGATCCTTACAGATGCCAAATTTTAGCTGAATCACCTTCTCTCTGGGGGCTATTCAAGAATGTCAAATAAAACTGCCATATTTACTTTCAAACTCATGCTTTGCCCAGAATAGTATTTCATGGTTTTTATACCTTGTTGTGCCTTTAATGAGAGAAATAGGTAGTGGTCTGCATGTTCTAATTAGTAATGCTTTCTAATAATATTACAATTTTGATAATAGTTCTCTGAAAAGTGTAGAGGGATCTGTGGCTAAGGGAAGAGTATTGCTTCCCTGGCTCTGTGACAAATGAGGATTTTAATCTGATTCATAACCTTTTACAGACAACTCCATCTTGACCAGACCACTGTATTTGGTGACCTATTCAATTCATTATTGTTTCACATTGGGCCTAAGTGCCTACAATGGGAAAATGACAACAAGTGAGTACCACAGAGCTCATTAACTTGGCTACCCTGCTGAACGAATGGCTTGGCATTAGGGAAGTTTGCCCTGTCTACCTGAGGACAATAGCATCATCTCACTATTGGCTGCTGCAGAGATTTATATGCTCTGCTGCTTTACTCACTTGCATACACACCAATTCTTTTTCTAAGTTCTATTTTTTATGCCCAAATTATACCTTCCTGTAAATGAAATTCATCTTTGGCTTGACTTGTTTATCATCACAAATCTATAATGTTTTAGATAGAATGTTTCAGGGTTTCCTTTCAGGAAGTAGAAATCATTCTAACTCTTTAAAGAAAGAAAAAATTTAAATATAGGAAGTTACATTTTTTATAAAATTGGAGTAGTGAGCTCAAGCTTGGGCTTGCAGGAGTAATTCCCAGAACAATATTGTGAACTAACCTTAAATTTTAACTGCTACCTGATCAGAATGGTGGGGAACAAGGAGGCTGCCATGAAATGTAGAATTTAGAAGCTCACCACAATAGCCTCGCAAAGCTAGTGACAGGACACTGGAACTCTAGTGCAGAAGAATCCTGTCTATCTCCTCCCCAACCATACTTGCCAGAAGCAATAGAAAGGGCAACAGTATGATTCCCTTCAGCTCCCTTTCACCTTTTATATCTCACGTGATTGCATCTAATTGACAGGTTCTGATTGCAGAACTCTTGGATATAAAAAAGTATAGGGAAATCGGTTTTCACTTCTAGCCTCTGCAGTACGGGAAGGCACACCAGAAGGAAGAATGGCTGTAGATCGCTGTAGATCGCTGATTTGCCATTTTCATCTCACAAACCAAAGAAACAAAGGTGTCTAACAGGATTTTTAAAAATCCATGGATTCTCTTCCTCTTCCTGATGACTTTTGAATTTCATTATAAATAATAAGTGAATTTTTTCACAAAAGTAGCAAAAATTAAGAATGGCTTTTCAATTTGTTTCTACTGTTTGAAATAGCTGCCACGGTCCTTTCCCAGGTGTTGATGGAAGAGGTAATAACCAGGGTCTCAGAGATTCTCTGTCTCCTTCCATCTTCTGTTACAACCAGTTGCTTCTGATTTCTCCATTGGCTCCCACTTATTTCTGTCTTGCCTTGTGGATATTCCTCTCATACTGTTGTTGCTTTGGTGGGACTGTGTTGCTTGGCCTCAGCTTTCCTTCTGGAAGCTATCTTTGGGATTTTCATTGTTTCTAGTTTTAGTAGTCAGAGAATACCTTATGCAGATTCCCACCTCTGTTCTTATAAACCCAGCTTGAATATGTTACTTGGACCTCCAATCATCTAGGAGGGAGTGGGACCAGTAACAATTATGTTACTGAAGTGCTCTTAAGATGTTTTGTTACAAAAATTTCAAACAGAGCTAGTTATGTTAGTTGAGCAGATTAAAACATTTAGGTACTTCATATATTTTCCATTGCTGAGCTGCCCTGGTCTTGCTGGAAACAGTACCTAGCACAGTCACAGAGTAGGCATGCAGTATTGGTCGAATTAATCACAGGATTTAATATCCAGGAAGCCACAGTTCCAGAACTCATTCATGTATTTTGATAAGTAAAAATTATGCTGTAAGTTTATATATCTTCTTTTAGAGTGCAAACCTTAGAAAGTGCTACGTAATAAGCCATATGACTTGTACTGTGTGACTTAATTACAAAAGGGGGCAATTAAGCTCTGGATTAGTCAGAGATCCTCAGATAATTTTTTGCCTCACATAACTGAAAGGACAGGGACAATACAAGGGCAGCTGGTTAGAGCATACATGATGTCATTAGAACCTATCTTCTTTTTACCTTTAATGGTTGTTATATCACTACTTTCTGCTGTATTTAATTCACTGTCAGGCTACACATGACGGCATCAAGTCACTACAGGAACACATCAACCTAATACCAAATCCAGTGAGAGAGTTCACTTCCCAGCAGCACAAACATAAGTCTGAGACTTGAACCTCCCTTAACCCTGATTAGCCTGACATAGGTCATGTATCCATCTATGAACAAATCAGCAGCTGGGGGATGTGATGCTCTGATTGACTTAGTCTTGATCATAAACTTCACCCCCAAATCCAAAGATAGAATCAGCTTCATCATGGACTGAGAATGGGGTCGGGGAGGATCCCCTTATGGAAATTTAGGAATTGTTATCACAAGAAACATAGTAGATGCTGGACAGCAAAAACAACACATGTCCACCACAAGTACAAAGCAAGTTACCCCTACCAAGAAGATACTGTGTTCCCTGACACTTAGAGATATGGAAACATCCTGAAATTTCTGACTTTGTTTCAGTGCTCTGTACCACAAGTCCATCTCACTTGGTTGAGTTGAACTTTCTGAAAACACTTTTCTAAAATTTTTAGACTTCATTTTTAATTTTAATTTTTTCAAAGATGACTTCTCCCTGTCGCCCAGGCTGGAGTGCTTTGGTATGATCGTAGCATGCTGTAACCTTGAAATCCTGTGCTCAAGTGATCCTTCTGCCTCAGCCTCCCTAGTTAGCTGGGACTACAGTCCTGCGCCTGGCTAAAAAAGTACTTTTTTTTTTTTTAGCGGAAACAGCAAATAAAACTGAGAGCCAGCATGAAGGACATGAGTCCAGAGTTAAACTGAGATGCCCCAAGATGGAATACATAGTGCAGGTCTCAATAATTATTCAGGACTCTGGGCACTATTTAACCAGTTTTCTGTTTTTAATTTAAAATTGTTATTTCAATAAAGTAACACTTAAAAATGAAAACATACACAAATGTAGAGAGATAGTACAGTGAACCCTCATCTACCCATCACCCAAATTAAATTATTATCTAGATTTTGTCATTTTCTTCACCTTTCCTTTCCTTTTCCCCCTTTGCTCAAATATTTTGAAGCAAATCCCAGATATCATGCCATTTTACCAGCACACACTGAGACAGAATAGGGATGGGACTTGGCCTCCACTCCACTAAACAGATCTCTCCACACATATCTGCTGACTGCCAGACCTTGCAAGTTATCTGAGGAAACCCAGATAAGCAACATTTCACCACAAATCTTACTCAGGAAGAATTAACCCCTCTACTGCACGCTCACAAGTTCAAAAAAATTCAGATCCTAACCCCTTGCTTCATTATAACACTAAAATCCCCACGTAGGCGGGGCTTACCCACCATTTTTTTATACACTATGCTTGCATGGTTAGAATCCCTCCCTAGTCATGCTAACATGCCTTTCCTTTGATGTTACACCCTTTCTCTTATCTAATAATTGACCCTGGAGCCAGCTGGAAAACTTCTCTTTGTGCTGTCTCCCTTGTGCTTATGCATAAGCCCCCCAGTAAAGTTTTGTCTGGGAATCTGTCTGGCCTAGTGTCAATTTCTGTTGCATGGGAACCTAAGAATCTGCAGTGGTAACAATACCACAGTATCAAATGCCTTTTTTTTCTTTTAAATAGCCTTTATTTGGTATTGTTATTTAATGCAACTAGAAATTATTTAGCTACAAATTCAAATATGGTGGGGTATCAGGATCTTAAACTCATTTCTCTTAAAACCCCAGAAACCAAATACTCCTCTGACTGAGTACCAGGCCTAGAGAGCATTCACAGTACTGTAAGATTGCAGCATTTCAAACAATAAAAAAAAGGAATTAAAAGGATACGTTTGTTCTATGCCTGAATGGGCAGGACTTTGGCTGGCTTCTCATTTAAACAGTTGAGACAGATGAAAACTACTGTAGCTGCCAGGTTTGTGGATCTGATCATCTTTAACAGCTTGTCTTTTTATTAGAGAATTAAGATTTTCTCCTTTGGAAAACATGAGTGTTTTCTAAAAATGGAATTCCTTAGGAAACTACTTATAAAATGAATGTAAAGCTCAAAGTCTATTTTAATGTTTTTAGTTTATTTTAATGTTTTAGTTTATTTTAATGTTTTAATGTTGGGTTTCAACATAGGCACCCTAGTCTGGTTAGCCGGAACTAATTTCTTATATACAGTTTGATATTCAGGGATAATCATGTTTCAAAAGAAACCGATGGTTGGAATTTTTACACTAAAATTTTTAATTAGGATTGTTTTCAGCGAGATTATAAATCGAAGTTTAGATATGCAGTTTAACACTATCTTTTTTTTTTTTTTTTTTTTTTG